>NW_028270151.1:21088699-21239254 GCF_037043375.1 Chiloscyllium plagiosum | reverse complement strand
CAGGTATGGATAAGGTGAATGGCAGGTATTGTTTCCCTAGGGTAAGGGATTTCGTGACTACCTGGTCAGGTCCACGCCCCCCCAACAACCTACCCTCCCCCTGCCACCACAGGAATTGCAAAACCTGCACCCATACCTCCCCCCTCACCTCCATCCAAGCCCCAAAAAGAGCCTTCCACATCCAAAGTTTCACCTGCATATCCACAAACGTCATTTATTGTATCCGTTGCTCCAGATGCAGTCTCCTTTACATTGGGGAAACTGGACACCTTCTCACAGACCGCTTTCGAGAATATCTCCGGGACACCCGCACCAATCAATCCCACCGCCCCGTGGCCGAACATTTCAATCCTGCCTCCCACTCAGCTGAGGACATGCAGGTCCTGGGCCTCCTCCACCGCCACTTCGTCACCACCCGACACCTGGAGGAAGAACGGCTCATCTTTCACCGCAGTACACTTCAACCCCAAGGCATCAATGCGGACTTCACCAGTTTCCTTATTTCCCCTCCCCCCACCTTACCCCAGTTCCAACCTGCCAGCTCAGCACCATCCTCATGACCTGTCCCACCTATCAACTCCACCCTCCCCTCCATTCACCTACTGCACTCTTGGTTACCTTCTCCCCAGCCCCACCCCCCTCCCATTTATCTCTCCACCCCGGATGCTCCCTGCCTCATTCCTGATGGGCTTTTGCCCGAAACATCGGTTTTCCTGGTCCTCAAATGCTGCCTGACCAGCTGTACTTTTTCCAGCACCACTCTAACCTCGACTCTTAGGGATTTCAAGAGGAGGGGAGGGGCAAAAGATTTGGAAAAAACATGGGGAAATTTATTTTTAAAAAACAGTGTTGTGTGGAACAAACTTCCCAGAGGATGTGGTGAATGCAGGTCAGTTACAATGTTCAATAGAGAACTTTACTCTCAATCTAACCCCATTCTGAACCTGCTCACAGCTGACTCAAGGTTCTCCTGAGTACAAAATTAAAAATCACAACACCGGGTTATAGTCCAACAGGTTTATTTGGAAGCACTAATTTTCAGAGCACCGCTCCTTCATCAGGTGGTTGTGGAGAAGAAGATTGTAAGACACAGAATTTATAGCAAAAGTTTACAGTGTGTTGTAACTGAAATAATATGTTGAAAAAAAACCTGGATTGTTCATTATCTTTCATCTTTTAGAATGACCATGTTGGTTTCAGTTCTTTCATATGTAAATCGCAAAACGTTTTTTTTTAAAAAAGTTACACTCAAGTGAACTTTAACAACTGCAGGAGTTGGGAAGTCATATTGCGGCTGTACAGGACATTCGTTAGGCCACTGTTATAATATTGCGTGCAATTCTGGTCTCCTACCTATCGGAAAGATGTTGTGAAACTTGAAAGGGTTCAGAAAAGATTTACAAGGATGTTGCCTGGGTTGGAGGATTTGAGCTATAGGGAGGGGCTGAACAGGCTGGGGCTGTTTTCCCTGGAGCATTGGAGGCTGAGGGGTGACCTTATAGAGGTTTACAAAATTATGAGGGGCATGGATAGGATAAATAGACAAAGTCTTTTCCCTGGGGTCGGGGAGTCCAGAACAAGAGGGCATAGGTTTAGGATGAGAGGGCAAGGATATAAAAGAGACCCAAGGGGCAACTTTTTCATGCAGAGGGTGGTACGTGTATGGAATGAGCTGCCAGAGGAAGTGGTGGAGGCTGGTACAATTGCAACATTTAAGAGGCATCTGGATGGGTATATGAATAGGAAGGGTTTGGAGGGATATGGACCAGGTGCTGTCAGGTGGGACTAGATTGGGTTGGGATATCTGGTCGGCATGATAGGTTGGACCAAAGAGTCTGTTTCCATGCTGTACATCTCTAAGACTCTATATTTTGATAAGTACATGAATAAGAAATGTTTGAAGGGATATCAGCCAAGCGCAGTGAGGTGGAACTTAATTTAGGATTATGGTCAGCATTGACTGGTTCGACTGAAGGGTCTGTTTCCGTCCTTTATGATTCTAAACCTCTCACCCATAGCACTACAGTTCAGACATAAAGACAACAATTCAACGTACAGACACTTTCATTGGTCTTGTTTCCCATAAATCTCGCGTGTGGAATGAATGCATTCTGTTTATACATACAGCTTAATAGAAAGACACATTCTGGTCACCGCATTATAAGGAGGATGTGGAAGCTTTGGAAAGGGTGCAGAGGAGATTTACTAGGATGTTGTCTGGTATGGGAAGGAATGTCTTACGAGGAAAGGCTGAGGCAGTTCTCGTTAGAGAGAAGGTGGTTGAGAGGTGACTTAAGAGAGACATACAAGATAATCCGGGGGTTAGATAGGGTGGACAGGGAGAGCCTTTTTCCAAGTACGGGGACGGCAAACACAAGGGGACACAACTTTAAAGTGAGGGGAGATAGGTATAAGACAGAGGTCAGAGGTAGTTTCTTTAATCAGAGTAGTAAGGGTATGGAATGCTTTGCGTGCAACGGTAGTAGATTCGCCAAGTTTAAGTGCATTTAAGTTGTCATTGGACAGGCATATGGACATACATGGAATAGTGTAGATGGGATGGGCTTCAGATTAGTATGACAGGGTGGCGCAACATCGAGAGCTGAAGGGCCTGTACTGCGCTGTAATGTTCTATGTTCCATACATGCACAAGCACAGAACTTGCACACAGAGGTTACTTGTTCAACAGCTGCAAACATGGTGATCCAGACCAAGAATATTTCTTAGATGAGAAGGCACACATCCAGAAGAGTAAGCAGTACATTTACTCAGGATAATAAGATAAATAGGCAAAGAGTTATCAAGTGAAGTCAGTGCTTGCCATTTAACCCATCTGATGCTTGCTTAAGAATGACCATACTCTTTAAGGTGATGGCCTTAACCTTTGTAAACATCACTTAAGATCCACAAACCCTTTGAAACTTGCTTTACACTGAGCTGGCAAGCATAAACTCTCAAGCAATCTTTTAGATCTGACAAATTCAATATTCCACAATTCACATTCAGAATTGCTTCCAACGATAAAGATATCATGCTCACAGACTTCAAATTCCACAACAGTATAATGCTGCTTTAAACTTGTGTGCGTACATTAAGAAACCAACCCTGAAAACATTTGATGAAACTCATTTATCGGCAACTTTTTTCAATGTTTAAGACAGAAAAAGAATGTACTTTTACTTACATGATACTAGTGGCGTTTTGCAGAATGGAGGCTTTAGGTCCAAAGTGTATATCAGGAGATGGGCCATGGAGAAAGTGTGCTTGTCTGAAAGGAGAGAAAAGTTATGTTAATTTGTTTCCTTTTTAAATTTATCAGTATCACTTCTCATTGGTGGCTGCTTTTTTATCCCAAGGCTTCTCTTCCTCCCTCTCCAACATCTATAAAGATTCAAGAAATATCATTCAGAATAAGAGGTATGAACCAAAAATGCACAAACAGTACACTGGTTAATAAGTCAAGGGTGGAATAAACAGTTGCAAACAAAACAGAGTTAAGCCCGTAAATTTTTTGATAAGACAGCAGCTGCACCATTAATGTTGAAGGTCACACATACAATAATCTAGCCAGTTTTATTTAGACTATAAAGGGATTCTGCAAAAATATACTGGAAATTAAGGATGCTCAAACGTACTTGTGCATAGTAGCTTCTAATTCTGCATTTCCTACCAAAAACTGGTAAATTCTTTCACAGAAATTACTGAACCAAAGCAGGCTGTTCAATCCAATTGATCAAAGCTTATAGTCCACAGAAGTCTTATTCTACATGACTTCACCTCATCTACTAGTCTTTCCATAATTTTCTCCCTCTCCCTTTTTTACATTTCCCCTTAAGCTTATGCTATTCAACCTCTTCAGCACATTTTCAGAGTTCCACAGTCTAACATTTCTCTGGGTTTGTATAAAGAATTCAGGATAAACTAAAATTCATCCAAACACATTGTCTTAAGTCCACTAGAGTGTAGATAATTTTCAGCTGCATTGCAGTACTGAAGGAATGCTACATTCAGGATAAGACTTTACACTCAAACTACTGTCTCCAGTGGACGTAGAAGATCCCACAGCGTGGGTAAACAGCAAGGACATTCTCCCTGGTGTTCTGGTTAATCATGGATTTTACACACTAAAACTGGCCTAAATGGTTTCAAGAAACAGAGGGACCTTGAGGTAAAAAAAGCAAAGTTAATAAGGCCTTAAAAATCCAAAACAAGTTAATTTATATCGTGATAAAATTGAAAAACACAGGAGTTAAATAAACCAGATGCAAGATTACTTTGCAGAGTTCTCATCCCCATATTATAAAAAGGAGGTCACAAACAGAACTATTGGAGGAATTGCAAAACAGATTTATTGGGAAGATGCCAGAACTGAGGTGACAATCAACTGGGCAAGTTTGAACAGGTTTAAACTCTTTCCTCCAGCAAATAAACCGAGGGATAACCTGATACAGATCTTTCAGATTATTTAAGGGTTTGATCAAGTAGATGTGGAATTATTGTTTTCATTTATGTGGGAGACCAAGACTAGGAACCACCCACCCAAGATTAGTCACAAATGAACCAATTATGAACTCACAAAAAACAGCTAGTTGATTAGAATCTGGTATGTGAAAGGCAAAAAAAATGGTTAAGACTAAAATTGGGTCCTTGAAGACAGAAACAGGGCAATATATTACAGGGAACAAAGAAATGGCAGAAGAATTGAATTGGTACTTCGATCTGTGTTCACTGGGGAAGACACAAGCGATCTCCCTGAGGTAACAGTGGCTGAAGGACCTGAACTGAAGGGAATTTATATTTGCCAGGAATTGGTGTTGGAGAGACCGTTAGGTCTGAAGGTTGATAAGTCCCCGGGGCCAGATGGTCTACATCCCAGGGTACTGAAGGAGGTGGCTCGAGAAATCGTGGATGCGTTGGTGATTATTTTCCAGAGTTCGATAGATTCGGGATCAGTTCCTGCGGATTGGAGGGTGGCTAATGTTGTACCACTTTTTAAGAAAGGTGGGAGAGAGAAAACAGGAAATTACAGACCAGTTAGTCTGACCTCAGTGATGGGGAAGATGCTGGAGTCTATTATATAGGATGAAATTACAACACATCTGGATAGCAGTAACATTATAGGTCAGAGAGTCAGCATGGATTTATTAAAGGAAAATCATGCTTGAATAATCTTCTGGAATTTTTTGAGGATGTAACTCTAAAGATGGACGAGGGAGATCCAGTAGATGTAGCGTACCTGGACTTTCAGAAAGCTTTTGATAAGGTCCCACATAGGAGGTTAGTGAGCAAAATTAGGGCACTGGGGCAAAGTACTAACTTGGATTGAAAGCTGGTTGGCTGACAGGAAACAAAGAGTAGTGATAAACGGCTCCATTTCGGAATGGCAGGCAGTGACCAGTGAGGTACTGCAGGGATCAGTACTGGGACCACAGCTTTTTACAATATATATGTTAATGATATAGAAGATGATATTAGCAATAACATTAGCAAATTTGCTGATGATACTAAGCTGGGTGGCAGGGTAAAACGTGATGAAGATGTTAGATTACAGGGTGACCTGGACAAGTTAGGCGAGTGGCCAGGTGTGTGCAGCTCTGGTCTCCAAATTTGAGGAAAGACATTCTGGCTATTGAGGGAGTGCAGCATAGGTTCACGAGGTCAATTCCTGGAATGGCAGGATTACCTTACACAAAGATTGGAGTGACTGGGCTTGTATACCCTTGAGTTTAGAAGACTGAGAGGGGATCTGATTGAGACGTATAATATTATTAAAGGATTGGACCCTCTGGGGGCAGGAAACATGTTTCCGCTAATGGGCAAGTGCCGAACCAGAGCACACAGCTTAAAAATACAGGGTAGACCATTTAGGACAGAGATGAGAAGTTTCTTCACCCAGAGAGTGGTGGCTGTGTGGAATGCTCTGCCCCGGAGGGCAGTGGAGGCCCAGTCTCTGGATTCATTTAAGAAAGAGTTGGATAGAGCTCTCAAGGATAGTGGAATCAAAGGTTATGCAAAAGAAAAAAAACAACAAAACCACAATCCTGACATTAATGCTGGATACTCACTCATCACAGAACTATCGAGCTGTACAGCACAGAAACAGACTCTTCATTCCAATTTGTCCATGCTGACCAGATATCCTAAATTAATCTCGTCCCATTTGCCCGTATAGCCCTCTAAACCCTTCCTATTCATATATCCATCCAGATGGATGGATAATGTTTAACTGTACCAGTCTCAACTACTTCACTAGCAACCTCATTCCATACATGCACCAATGAAAACATTGTCCACCAGGTTGCCATCCAAACACCCAACCCTCCCCCTGCCAACCCCTCAAACCCACACCCTCCAATCCCAGATTTCCACAAGATAGGCGAGTCCAGAATAAGACCCTGGTCATTCACTCCACCTATGCCGCTGAGGATTTCACAAACCTCCTTTAGATCACCCCTCAGCCTCCAATGTCAAGAGTGAACTTGCATTTAAAAAGCAGGGAAACATACTTCACAGAATCACAGAACTGTTATGGTGGAGAATGAGGCCACCTGACCCTTTGTGCATTAGCCTACTCAAACAAGAATCATTAAGTAGTGCCAATATCCTGCACTTACACAACATTTCTATCCAAATTATTATCCATGTCTCAATTCAGCCCTGACAAGACCACATTCTCAAGTTTTGCATTCTCTACTCAAACTATTGCTTCTTCCTCACATTGCCTTACTTCTTTTGATCTTTCGCTTTACATCTATGCCCGCTCATTCAATCCAGATGGCTCATGATTTTGAAAACCTCTACCAATCTCAGTTGAGCATTGTTCTCCCTAGAGAGAACAATCTCAATTTCTTCATTCTATCAAAACTGAAATTTCCTACTCCTTGTATTGTTTTTATAAATTGCTTCTACACTTTCCCCATGCTTTCATACCTTTCCTGTAATGAAGCACTCAAAACCATACACAACACACCAGCTGAGATCTAACAAGTGTCTTATATAAATTAAACATCTATAATACAGTAAGACATAGCATAAATGCGCTATTTAATCCATCAAATCTGCTCCATCATTCAATGAGATGATGGCTGATCTGATCATCCACTCCACTTTCCTGCCCTTTCTCCTTGACTCACTTACTAATTAAAAATCTCTCTCAGCCTTGAGTATACTTAAATGACCCAGCCACAACAGCCCGCTGTGGTAAAGAATTCTAGATTTACCATGCACAGAAGACATTCCTCTTAATCTTTACCATAAATGTGCAACCTTTCAGGTCCTAGACCCTGCCACAAGGGGAAGGAAACTTTCTGCATCTGTACTGTCAAATGTTCCAAGAATCAGAGTCATAGAGATGTACAGCATGGAAACAGACCCTTTGGTTCAACCTGTCCATGCCGACCAGATATCCCAACCCAATCTAGTCCCACCTGACAGCACCCGGCCCATATACCTCCAAACCCTTCCTATTCATATACCCATCTAAATGCCTTTTAAATGTTGCAATTGTATCAGCCTCCACCACTTCCTCTGACAGCCCATTCCATACACGTACCACCCTCTGCGTGAAACAGTTGCCTCTTAGGTCTCTTTTATATCTTTCCCCTCTCACCCTAAACCTATGCCATCTAGTTCTGGACTCCCCGACCCCAGGGAAAAGACTTTGTCTATTTATCCTATCCATGCCCCTCAATTTTGTAAACCTCTATAAGGTCACCCTTCAGCCTCCGACACTCCAGGGAAAACAGCCCCAGCCTGTTCAGCCTCTCCCTATAGCTCAAATCATCCAACCCAGGCGACAATATTAAGCATAGTCCCAGTCTACTCAACCTCCCTACATATGACAGTCTCTCCACACCAGGTATCAACCTAGTGAACCTTCTCTGGGCTGCCTCAAATGGCAGTATATCTTTCTTTAGAGAAAGGGCCAAACATTGGTCAGTCCAGTTGAAAGATTGTGAGCAGACCCTGAAATGTTTTCGCAAAACATCCCTACTTACATACTGTATTCCTTTTGAAATAAGTGCTAACATTCCATTTGCCTTCCCCATTACTCATTCCTCAAAGACTTGAGGTTGGCTAACATGGTGCCACTGTTCAAGAAAGGTGGTAAGGACAAGCCAGGGAACTATAGATCAGTGAGCCTGACCTCAGTGGTGGGCAAGTTGTTAGAGGGAATCCTGAGGGACAGGAGGTACATGTATTTGGAAAGGCAGGGACTGATTAGGGATAGTCAACATGGCTTTGTGCATGGGAAATCCTGTCTCACAAACTTGATTGAGATTTTTGAAGTAACAAAGAGGATTGATGAAGGCAGAACGTTAGATGTGATCTATATGGACATCAGTAAGGCGTTTGGCAAGGTTCCCCATGGGAAACTGGTTAGCAAGGTTAGATCTCACGGGAATACAGAGAGAACTAGCCATTTGGGTACAGAACTGGCTAAAAGGTAGAAGACAGAGGGTGGTGGTGGAGGGTTGTTTCTCAGACTGGAGGCCTGTGACCAGTGGAGTGGCACAAGGATCAGTGCTGGATCCACTATTTTTCATTTATATAAATGATTTGGATGGGAGTACAAGAGGTACAGTTAGTAAGTTTGCAGATGACACCAAAACTGGAGGTGTAGAGGACAGCGAAGGTTATCTCAGGTTACAATGGGATCTTGATCAGATGGGCCAATGGGCTGAGAAGTGGCAGATGGAGTGTGAGGTGTTGCATTTTGGGAAAGCAAATCTTAAGCAGGACTTAGACACTTAATGGCAAGGTCCTAGGGAGTGTTGCTAAACAGAGACCTTGGAGTGCAGGTTCATAGCTCCTTGAAAGTGGAGTCGCAGGTAGATAGGATAGTGAAGGCAGCATTTGGTATGCTTTCCTTTATTGGTCAGAGGATCGAATACAGGAGTTGGGAGGTCATGTTGCAGCTGTACAGGACATTGGTTAGGCCACTGTTGGAATACTGTGTACAATTCTGGTCTCCTTCCTATCTGAAAGATGTTGTGAAACTTGAAAGGGTTCAGAATAGAGTTACAAGGATGTTGCCTGGGTTGGAGGATTTGGGCTATAGGGAGAGGCTGGGGCTGTTTTCCACGGAACATCGGAGGCTGAGGGCTGACCTTATAGAGGTTTATAAAATCATGAGGGGCATGGATAGGACAGATAGACAAAGTCTTTTTCCTGGGATGGGGGGAGTCCAGAACTAGATGGCATAGGTTTAGGGTGAGAGTGGAAAGACATAAAAGAGACCTAAGGGGCAAATTTTTCACGCAGAGGGTGGTACGTGTATAGAATGAGCTGCCAGAGGATGTAGTGGAGGCTGGTACAATTGCAACAGTTAAAAGGCATCTGGATGGGAATACAAATAGGAAGAGTTTTGAGGGATATGGGCCAGGTGCTGGCAGGTGGGACTAGATTGGGTTGGGAAATCTGGTCTGCATGGACGAGTTGGACCGAAGGATCTGTTTCCATGTTGTACATCTCTATGACTCTACTCACTGAATGTGGATGCTAGCTTTTTGTGTTTCATGAATAAGCTCTCACAAATCCCTTTATTCTGTTTTTTTTGGCACTTTCTTCATTTAAGTAATATTCAGCTCCTCTATTCTTTCTGCCAAAGTGTATAAACTAATTTCTTATATTATATTCCAAAATTCTGCCCACTCAGTTAACCCATCTCTATCCATCTGCACTCTAAGTCATCCTCACCATTTGCCTCCCCACCTATTTTGTCATCTGCAAACTTAACTATGGCACACTTTCCTCATCCAAGTCATTCATCTATATTGTAAATAACTGTGGCCCCAGTACTGATCCCTCTGTCACACCACTAGTTACACATTGCCATTCTGAAAATGCCACCCATTCCACCTCCACGTCTTCTAATAGTTAGTCAATCCTCTACTCATGCTAATAGAGCATCACCAACAGCATGCTAATCTCCTTGCTCTTGTACTCTACACTCTAATTATAAAGACAAATACATCATGTTTTAGTAACTGCTGTTTCCACCGGTCATCCTTGTTCTGGGTACATATATACTCAGGGTGCTCTGCTCCAGCATCCCCTTTGGAACTGTGCCCGTTTTATATGATCTCTCAATATTCTTCCTACCGTAGAACAAAACTTCATACTTCTCTGCATTGAACTTCATCTGCCGTCTACCTACCCACTCCACCAACTTGTCAATGTCCTTCTGGAGTTCCACGCTGACCTCTCAGTTTACAATTCTTCCAAGATGTGTGTAATCTGCAAACTTTGAAATTGTTCCCTGCATGTCAAGATGCAGGCATTAATATATTATCAGGAAAAGCAAGCATCCCACAATTGTGTCCTGGAGAACTCCACTGTATACTTTCCTCCAGCCTGAAAATTATCGGTTTCCTATCAATCAGCCAATTTTTTAATCCACATTTCTACTTTTTAGCATGGCCTATAACGTTTCTCACAAGTCTGTTGTGCGTCAAATGCCTTCTGGAAATCCATGTATACCACATCAATACTACTACTCTCATCAATCCCTTCTGTTTCCTTTCTATAAAACTCCAAGTTAGTTAAACACAACTGTCCCTTTAGAAAGCGATGCTGACTCTTCCTTATCAACTTGACTTTTAGCATGTGACTATTAATTCTATCCAGAATAACAGTTTCCAGAAGCTTCCCCAACATTCAAATTAAACCAACTGGTCTGTAATTGCTAAGATTATCTCACAACTCTTCCCGAATAAGGCCATAAATGTTAGTAATTCTCCAGTCTTCTGGCACCTCCTCCAAATCCAGAGAAGACTGAATGATTTTCACCAGTTGACCTGCAATTTTAACTCGCTTCTTTCAAAATCTTGATTAATATCTAAAAGTTTAAAAATATTCAAGTTAAATTTTATATCCTGGGTTCAATTCCCGCCTCAGGCGACTGACTGTGTGGAGTTTGCACGTTCTCCCAGTGTCTGCATGGGTTTCCTCCGGGTGCTCCGGTTTCCTTCCACAGTCCAAAGATATGCAGGTAAGGTGAATTGGCCATGCTAAATTGCCCGTAGTGTTAGGCAAGGGGTAAATGTAGGGGTATGGGTGGGTTGCGCTTCAGCAGGTCGGTGTAGACTTGTTGGGCCGAAGGGCCTGTTTCCACACTGTAATGTAATCTAATCTAATATTATGTCAGCTACGGTGGATGCAAATGAACCAAACAAGTAAAAGCATTCCAGTACAAATTAGCAGCCAATCAGACCTCTATTTCTGCTTATTTATGGCCACTCTTATTTCACCATTTCAAAATATCACCAAACCCTATAGCTGATTACCTATTTCTAAAGTTATACTGTTATGAAATTTAAGGAGTGTACTGTACCTTTGAGAGCATGAATGCTGTTCTGCACTAAAAGCTTACAAACACCTGTGTATATGACTAGATAACAGTCTCTGTGGACTGGAAAATTGAAAACATGTAACATTTGGCTGTGAAATAGATACCAGAGTTGGTTGCTGTTTGGAGAACAGTTCAATTTTAACCAGTTTAAAATTATGCCCCAGGATACTAAAATCGAATTGAATTTTAATTTATTTTTACCAACATCAAACCAATGAGACAATCCAATGTTGGGGATAAAAAGGCAGGGATTTTGAAAATTAGACTCAACAACTGCCATCGAGAGAGAGACCCAAGACAATGAAACACTCTCTAGCAGCGGGAACTTTTCATATGAAACATCTTCACCGTAAAAAGAAAGACGACAACCCAGAGAATTTTTCAGATGCAAGACAAAAGACACCGAAGACTACAGCCGCTGTATGGTGTTAAAATTACATCAACTTAATATTTAAAAGTGTTTTATTGGAACAGTATTATTATTGAGTTGAAGGCAGGTAATAAGCAGTTAAGAGAAGGGGGGAGTTTAGACTTGTGAATGGTTGTTGTTTAATGCTCACTTTTAGAATTAAAGAAAATAACAATATATTCTTTAAATATGTTGTAACTATACCAGCCATGCCATTTTCCGTCAGCTCCACCTTCTGCATGAAGAGATTGCCCTTTTGGTCTCTTAAATTGCTCCCCTCTCACCTTAAACCTATGCTCTCTAGGTTTGGACTCCTCTATCTTGGGGAAACGATCTTAGCTATTCACCCTTTCTATGCACTTCGTGATTTTATAAATCTGTATAAGGTCACCCCTCAAACGCAGACGCTCGAGGGAAACTAGCCCCAACCTATTCAGCCTCTCCCTAGAGCTCGAACCCTCCAACCCCAGCAACATCCTTACTGAACCCTTTCAACTTTAACAACATCCAATATTCACAGAATGGCATTTTTTTTTACATGCAACAGTGAATCAGATGTTGTTATCCATTTACATCTACCTTAAAAATAATCAATATTTTTGCTTCCATCACTCTTTGGGGAATAGTTCCAAAGAATCACAACACTCCAAAAACAACTTTTACACCTCTTAAATGGGAAAACTTTTTTTAAAACTGAGTCTCGAAGCTCCAGTCTCTCCTACAAGAGGAAAGATCCTTCCAGTATCTCCACTCTAGTTCTTTTATCAATTACCTCAAAAGTTACAAATTACACAACACCAGGTTATAATGCAACAGGTTTAATTGGAAGCACTAGCTTTTGGAGCACCACTCCTTCATCAGGTGGTTGTGGAGTGCACAATTGTAAGACCCAATTTATAGCAAAAGTTTACAGAGTGCACTTTACAACTGTAAACTTTTGCTATAGATTCTATATCTTACAATTGTGCAATCCACAACCACCTGAAGGAGCGGCACTCCAAAAGCTAGTGCTTTCAATTAAACCTGTTACATTATAACCTGGTGTTGTGTGATTTGTAACTTGGTACATTCCAGTCCAACACTGGCATCTCCAAATCATGACCTCAAATGTAGGTCCTCGTAACAACTATGCCAGCAAAATACCTCGTATCTTTGAACATTTATTGAACTTCCACTTCTCTACTCCCAAAAACAATCCCAACTACAAATCTCTTCATATAAGAGGTCATCTCAGTAATTCTAGTAACGCTTCTCTGCACCATTTTCAAAGCTACAGCACTGGTTGTTCCAGGTGGGTGATATTATTTCCACAGGATATCAAAATATTGACTGTTCCTAAAGGGCGAGGGTGCTGACCATGTCTGCAGAGAGTGAAGAGTTAAGTACCATTACTGTACCTGTGTCCAACCTTTCGATGGGTCTTACTTTTCCGTGGAGATTTTTCTACCTGCTCCCGTCTCTTGGGTGACATTTGGTCCCGTTTCTTCAATGAAACAGATTCCTGTTTTTCATCAGTTGGCATGGATGTTTGTGCTCCCTTCTTGTATGATCGCCCACATCGGCTACGTTCCCACACCTCTTCGCCCGGACAGGCCTTGTGTTCAGGCTGGGATTGGGGTTGAGGCTGAGACCTAGTCTCTGAGGGGTTTTGGGACATTTCTGCCCCATTTAGGGCACTGCCATTATCTGCTGCATCCATCATAAAACTATTGAGGAAGAAAAAATACAAAATACAAAATAAAATGATGGACAAATAAATGAAAATAATTTAGATCAATATTTGCACTACACAAAAATATGCAATTCGAATTGGTTACATCACAACTAACATTAGTCTGGTAATCACATTGTTGCCCCTACATCAGAAGGTCAACCCGAGTGAAAATATCCAAATGAATGAGATAAGAATCTGACCTTTACCAGGATATTTGTGCTTGTGATATTTGGCTACTGGTTCAGTTGCTGTGATCTTGCCTCAGTTCAACCTTCTCAATAGCCCAGCATGTAGAGAGCATTGCATCAGCTGTTAGTTGATTCCTGTTCTGCCTGCATGATGACTACAAGTAGCAAGATCTAAAGTGTAAGGATAGCTGGGGTTCCTACACAAGGTTAAAGACCACATGGAGAAAAAAATTAAAGATTAGAAAATCAGAGGGTGGCATAGTGGATCAGTAGTTAGCACTGCTGCCTCACAGCGGCAAGGACCCGGGTTCAAATCCAGCTCCAGGCAACTGTCCGTGTAAAGGTTATGCATTCTCCCTACATTTGCATGGATTTCCTCCGGGTGCTCCGGTTTCCTCCAACAGTCCAAAGATGTGCAGGTTAGGTGGATTGACCATGCTACAATTGTCCCAGTGTTCAGGGGACTGTAGGTTAGATGCATTAGTCAGGGGTAAAAAGAGAGTAGGGGAATGGATCTGGTGGATTACTCTTCAGAGGGTTTGCGTGGACATGTTGGGCTGAAGGGCCTGTTTCTACACTGTAGGGATTCTATTCTTTAAAAAAAAGGTAATAAAGGTAACCACGTATACTACATCACAACACTAAGATATGGGAACAGAAATATTCACAATCCTTCAAATCTGCTTCACCAATCATTGCTGACAGGTTTTTCAACACTATTCTCTTGCCATTGCCCAATAATCCTTGATCCCCTTCCTATCAATAATTTATCTATCGCAGTTTTAAATACACTCAGTAGCGTGGCTTCCACTACCTTCTACAGCAATGAGTTCCACAGATTCACATCTTCATCTGTTTTAAACGTTTCTCCCTTCATTCTGAGATCGTGCCCCAAAGTACTCTCTTACTACTGATCCCTGTGGAACGCGACTAAATCACTGATGACCATCCTGAAAAAAGACCCCTTTATCCTCACTTTGTCTCCTGCAAGTCAGCCAACCCCCATTCCATACTAGTACCTTGCCTCCAACATCATGGACTCCCTAGAGTGTGGTTCAAGAAACATATGCAAGTGAGCCAAGTTATGAACTAGACGGATAGAAATTTTTAATTGATTGATTGGTTGGGGGCAAGACTGAGGTTTATTATCCCTATCAAAGTATTCTGATGAATATGATGTTATGCCACTTAATACACTGTAGTTCCTGTGGTGAATATACTCAGTGTTGTTAGCGAGAGGAACTCCAGATTTATGAAGCAAAGGATCAGTAATATATTTCCCCACCAGAATACTATGGCTTAGAAGTGGAATTGCAGGTGTCACATCCCATGCAAAAAAAGTGCCGGAGTAGTTGAGCCTGATATTTCACATTTTATGATCCCAGCTAACAAATCTCAATTCCACATTCCTGCCCTGCCCACTTACCACCTCCAATGATCCCATGAAAGGATCAATACCTATTTCTCTTGAAGACGTTTAAAAACAAAGTATGCAATTAAAAAGCTTTGTAAATCTTTCCTGAATCTAGAAATTTCTCCTCACTTCAGTGCTTAGTGATTGACCTTATGCCTGGAGACTGTGTCCTGGTTCAAAAATCCACAGCCAGAGGAAAGATAACCTGACTCTATTGTCATGTCCCTTCAGAATCACGCATACTCAACTAAATCACATCTCATTTTTCTGAACTCAGAATTGGAGACCCAATTTACTGAATCTCACCTTCTCATTCCAAGAGCAGCTTGCTGTCCTTGATTCTCCATTCAGGTAATTCAGATTGTGGCTTTTCAGCTGGTCTCGAACGAGACTAAGCTCGCTGCTGCAGTATCACTTACAAATTATATACACACTGCAGCCATGATGCACTGGTGAATCATGCGAACACATGAATGGGAAGCCAAAACAAGCACACTACTTTGTCCTGGAAGGGGAATTGCTTCAGATTTTTTGATATTCTCTCAGTTTGGTCAGTTTTCCACTTTGTCTGGTAGGTGGCAGTGTTGCGACTATACTGGGACAGTTTAGTCTAGATACAGCTAGCTCTGGGGAGCACATCATCAGCACTGCCAGTTGTTTTTTCCCCCACAGCCTTTGCTTTGAGTGATTCATTTAGGGTGATAAGATTAGGTTGAAGACTGGCTTCTGTAATGATGGTACTTTAGAAGGAAGAGATTGGATCACTTTTTCAAAACTTCCACCAAAAAGATTGTGTGTTTGTTTTTGGTGCTCTCTTGCTTGGCTGTGCTATTAGAGCTTTGAGATGCTTATAGAACTTCTAGTTAGTTATTTAACTGTCTATAAGTAAACAAAATTCACTGCAGAAACTTTGATCAGCACCATGATTGTGAGAATACTTAGCTATGACTACAACATGTTGCTACAGTTATTGAACATCCATGTGGTCTTACTCAGTAGCTTCACAAGGTTGGTTGTGCTTATGAAGATACGTGAAGAAAGTGAGGACTGCAGATGTTGGAGATCAGAGAGTTGAGACAGTGTGTGGTGCTGGAAAAGCACAGCAGGTCATGCAGCATCCGAGGAGCAGGAGAATCGACATTTCGGGCAGGAGCCCTTCATTCCTGGATTAGTGCTGGATTTATCCCCTTTGCATGCTGGTATTGCCACAAAACACAATCTTCCCAAGTCCTGTGCAGTGGTCATTCCTACCAAGTTCATCATGGACTGATGCACCTGCAATAACGGTGTGACACACTGTATCCCTTTGCCTGTTCTGCAGTTGATGATATTTTGGTTTGTGCTTTATCTGCATCGCTGATGGTAGCCCTATGAGGAGCAAGGAACTCCTAGTGACATTGATCAAGTGATCATTGGAGCACTCAAGCTTCTCCTCATATCAAGCAAGACAAGGCGCACCCAGTCCTCACTGGTTCTGTTTCTAGCTAATATTTTGGGACGTGTCAAGATTGGAAGACCATTCAACAACAAGTCATATCTGCACTCAATCTTCCACTTCACAGCTAATCCCCAGGAATTACATTGGAGATGTCCTGTCCCACCAGATATCATAATAGTTGGCACAGTGATGTACAATTGGGAAGGTTTGGCCCTGGGAGTCATTTATGAAGTCTCATCAGATCAAATTTCAAAGGAAACCTGTGGATTAGCATCCACCACCCTCCCTCAGCTAAATAACGTTGAACATACTTGGTATATTGAATCTCAGAAAGGTAGGGGAATTCAGTGTGACAAAGTAACATTGTAGCATTACTCTTGACTGAGCTGACCAAGTCCTCAAAGTCACAGCTGATCGGTGGTGATGTGGGGGCAAAAATCAAGGGAAGAATCCTCCTAACCTCATCTTCATTTGTACAATGAAACAATCAGCAACAGCCATTCCCACATCAGACCTTAGTGAAGATGCAGTGAAGATGGAAGGTGCTTGCAGCAGCATGATGGTTCTAGTCATTGTGGCTCAACACATCGAATTCTAATCTGCTACCCAGTAAAGATATGTCACACCCAGGGTTATTTATAAAATCCACACACAAAACAATAAAACGAGTCAAAACAGCAACATATGCAAAAACGATCACTGTGTCGTCCCGTTTCCCTATCCCATATCAGACGAAGCAAACGCTGAAAGAGAGACAGACAGCAAGAGGGAGAGAGACCAAATTATTTGACTCAATCACATGGCTTTGATGATTGTGCTCCAAATATTTGGATATTCAAGAAATTTAAATACATTCCAATTTAATCATGATAACATATCTGAAACTGTCACAAGTGGGTGACTGAAACAAGATGCCTTCAACCCAGACAAGAGTTAAGGTTGCCAGATGGCCCCTATACCATGTACAGTCTACCTCAATAGTCAACTGCCTTTTGAATGGTTTTTAATACTTGTACCAAACAAATAAAAACTCTAACCTAAGTTGACTCTGCACAAAAAATGAACTAGGCAAAAGTGAGGACTGCAGATGCTAGAAATCAGAGTCCAGATTAGACTGGTGCTGGAGAAGCACAGCCGGTCAGGCAGCATCCGAGAAGCAGGAAAATTGACGTTTCAGGCCAAAGCCCTTCATTAGGAACTATGCCCCTACTACTGAGTAAAGAAACTACCTCTGACATCTGTCCTACATCTATCACCCCTCAATTTAAAGCTATGTCCTCTCATGCTCGCCATCACCATCAAAAGGGCTCTCACTAGCCACCCTATCTAACCCTCTGATTATCTTGTATGTCTCAATTAAGTCACCTCTCAACCTTCTTCTCTCCAAGGAAAACAGCCTCAAGTCCCTCAGCCTTTCCTCATATGACCTTCCCTCCATACTAGGCAAGATCCTAGTAAAGCTCCTCTGAACACATTCCAAAACTTCCACATCCTTCTTATAATGCAGTGACCAGAACTCTATGCAATACACCAAGCACCAGAGTTCAGTAAAGCTGCAGCATTACCTCATGGTTCCGAAACTCAATCCCTCGACTAACAAAAGGAAACACATTGTATGCCATCTTAACAACTCTATCAATCTGGGTGGCAACTTTCAGGGACGTACATGGACACCAAGATTTCTCTGCTCATTTACACTACCAAGAATCTTACCATTAGCCCAGTACTCTGCATTCCTGTTGCTCCTTCCAAAGTGAATTACTTCACACTGTTCTGCATTAAACTCCATTTACCACCTCTCAGCCTAGCTCTGCAGCTTATGTCCCTCTGTAACCTACAACAGCGTTCTGCACTATCGACAATTCTACCAACCTTAGTGTCATCCGCAAATTTACTAACCCATCCTTCTATGCCCTCATCCAGGTAGTTTATAAAAATGACAAATAGCAGTGAATCCAAAATAGATCCTTCCAGTACCCCATTAGTTACTGGACTCCAGGATGAACATTTCCCATCAATCGCCACAGTCTTCTTTTAGCTAGCTAATTTCTGATCCAAACTGCTGAATCACTCTCAATCCATGCCTCTGTATTTGTTCAATAGCCACCATGGGGAACCTGAGCAAATGCCTTACTGAAATCCAAATACCATTAAACTCATCTACCTGTTTGATTACCTTCTCAAAGTCCTCTAAAGTTTGTGAGGCATGACCAACCCTTCACAAAACAGGACTGACTATCCCTAATCAACTTTGTCCTTTCTAGATGATTATAAAACCCTCATAATCTTTTCCAACACACTAACCACAACCAAAGTAAGGTTCACTAGTTTGCGATTACCAGTGTTGTCACTACTCCGCTTCTTAGAGAACAATACGATCCTCAGTTTGGAGATGACTGCCGGGTTGCTGCCTGTTCTGCAAGTCACTCCCAATCTCTTCAATTCTGCAGCCAAGAGACTCAGCCTGTCCTTGAATGTTGCCAAAACAAAATTCATATCAACCCAGTCCTGTTCAGCTAAATATTCCACATTCCAAACAAAATGTTCAAGGAGACACCCTGGACTATGTTGACCACTTCCTGTATCTTGGCAGCAACATCGCTGAAAATGTCAGCATTGATAAGATCCAACTACCAGATCAAGCATTGCCAATCCAGCTTTCTACAAGCTACAACACTAAGTGTTAACAGAGACAGAAAAATCCCAGTATTCAGAGCAGTTGTCATCATTGCACTCCAGTACCGTAATGATTGTGCACCAGCAACAAAAGCATTACAGAAATTCCGCCAACAATGCCTCCACTTTATCTCCCAGATTCAAAAGATCCTTCAAACAAACATTCGCACCCTTTTGATATTACTTCACAAATATTCAGAAAAAAAACACTCCTGAAAAATCAACTAAAATGAACAGAACATTTGGACTCACTCACCAAGTGATGAGTCCTACCCGCTAGCTAACAAGGCCCACTTTGAAGAAAGACCAAAGTGAAGCATAAATCTCCTCTCTCTCTCTCTCTCTCTACAAATGCTACTAAAATACTGCATATTTGTTCCAGCACCCAAGGAATTAAAAAAAGTACTGCAAATGTTAGAGATCTAAAGTAATTTCCCATAGAAGATTCATAAGAGACTTAATGTTTACTTTGCCTCTCTTTAGAGGTGCTAGAGCAGAAAATGTGTTGCTGGAAAAGTGCAGCAGGTCAGGCAGCATCCAAGGAGCAGGTGAATCGACGTTTCGGGCATGAGCCCTTTTTCAAGAATGAGGAAAATGTGCCAAGCAGGCTAAGTTAAAAGGTAGGGAGGAGGACGTTGGAAATGCGATAAGTGGAAGGAGGTTAAGGTGAGGGAGGGTGATAGGCCGGAGTGGGGGATGGGGACAGAGAGGTCAGGAAGAAGATTGCAGGTTAGGAAGATGGTGCCGAGTTTGAGGGTTGGGACTCAGACAAGGTGGAGGGAGGGGATTGAGGAAACTGGAGAAATCTGAGTTCATCCCTTGTGGCTGGAGGGTTCCTAGGCGGAAGATGAGGCGCTCTTCCTCCAGCCGTCGTGTTGCAATGGTCTGGAGATGGAGGAGTCCTTGGTGGAGTGGGAGGGGGAGTTGAAGTGTTGAGCCACGGGGTGGTTGGTCCAGGTGTCCCAGAAGTGTTCTCTGAAACATTCCGCAAGTAGACAGCCTGTCTCCCCAATATAGAGAGGCCACATCGGGTGCAGCGGATGCAGTAAATGATGTGTGTGGAGGTGCAGTGAATTTGTGGCGGATATGGAAGGATCTCTTGGGGCCTTGGAGGGAAGTAAGGGGGGGGGGGGGGGGGGGGGAGAAAAAGAGGTGTGGCCGCAAGTTTTGCATTTCTTGCGGTTGCAGGGGAAAGTGCCAGGAGTGGAGGTTGGGTTGGTGGAGGGTGTGGACTGACAAGGGAGTCACAGAGGGAGTGGTCTTGTCGGAACACTGATAGGGGAGGGGAGGGAAATATACCCCTGATGGTGGGGTCCGTTTGGAGGTGATGGAAATGACGACAGATGATACAACGTATATGGAGGTTGGTGGGGTGGTAGGTGAGGGCCAATGGGGTTCTGTCCTGGTGGCGATTGGAGGGGCAGGGCTCAAGGGTGGAGGAGCAGGAAGTGGAGGAGATGCGGTGGAGAGCATTATCGATCACGTCTGGGGGGAAAATGCAGTCTTTGAAGAAGGAGGTCATCTGGGTTATTCGGTATTGGTCCTGGAGATGAAGGAATTGGGAATATGGGATGGCATTTTTACAGGGAGCAGGGTGGGAGGAGGTGTAGTCTAGGTAGCTGCAGGAGTCAGTCTGTTCAACACTTCAACTCCCCCTCCCACTCCACCAAGGACATGCAGGTCCTTGGACTCCTCCATCACCAGACCATAGCAACACGACGGCTGGAGGAAGAGTGCCTCATCTTCCGCCTAGGAACCCTCCAACCACAAGGGATGAACTCAGATTTCTCCAGTTTCCTCATTTCCCCTCCCCCCACCTTGTCTCAATCCCACCCCTCAAACTCAGCACCACCTTCCTAACCTGCAATCTTCTTCCTGACCTCCCCACCCCCACTCCAGCCTATCACCCTCACCTTAACCACCTTCCACCTATCGCATTCCCAACATCCCTCCCCCAAGTCCCTCCTCCCTATCTTTCATCTTAGCCTGCTGGACACACTTTCCTCATTATTGAAGAAGGGCTCATGCCCGATACGTCAATTCTCCTGCTCCTTGGATGCTGCCTGACCTCCTGCACTTTTCCAGCAACACATTTTCAGCTCTGATCTCCAGTCCTCACTTTCTCTTAGAAGCTGCCAGACCAAGTTTCTCATATAATTTTATTATTACAGGATATTACAAAGCATTAATACATGCAACCATACCAAGATATGAAAATACTATTAACATTTAAATTTAGTATAAGTATTTTAATTAAAATGAAATTAATATTATGCATCATATTGTTTCTATTATGATTAACAATAACACTAACCACAAATTATACCGTATTCTATGATATTGGAATTATATTGTATTGGAATTATATCAATGATTGATAAAATTAAACCTTCTTGACCATTATTTGTTAACATTCATATTAATACATTTCCTGAGCCAGGGGTGAAGGCCTGGAGAAGCCTGTGAAACAAGGAGGGGAGAGGGAAACTTTCTCCTTCGCTTTACCTGCAGAGCGAGGAGCAGCCAAAGCCTGAAACGCGAGAGGAGGGCGAGCCGACCGCAGCTTCACCGTACGCCACCCTCCCAGCGCCACAGGCTGTTACTCAGTCCCAGCAAGCGTCACTACCCCTATTTTAGCGCTCGCCACCCACCCGCCAGTAACAACAGCTCTCATTCGCCGCTGTCTGTCCAGTTACAGGATTGGCCATCGTAACCGAGGACGCTGGTTGGTTCATCCAATTCTTTCCTCTGATTGGTTCATCCAATTCTTTCCTTTGATTGGTTGAGCGTGCTGAATCCCGAATAGTTCCCGCGCATATGTCGAGCATACGACTTGGATTGTTTAGTGATGCTAAGTGAGCTTGGGCTTAAACAAGGTGCTGGTGGTTACAAATTACTAACTTATTGCAATTTGGGCATTGAAAATTGCGTGTATTAAAGAAAGTCTGGACAAAGTCAAAAATTAGGTAAAAGCAATGACTACAGATGGAAACCAGATTCTGGTTTAGGTTGGTGCTGGAAAAGCACAGCAGTTCAGGCAGCATCCGAGGAGCAGGAAAATCGATGTTGGATGAAACGTCGATTTTCCTGCCCTTCGGATGCTGCCTGAACTGCTGTGCTTTTCCAGCACCACTATAATCCAAAATTAAAAATTACACCACCAGGTTTATTTGGAAGTACTAGCTTTCAGAGCGCTGCTCCTTCATCAGGTGGTTGTGGAGAATAAAATCATGCTCACAGAATTTATCGCCAAAGGAGTCCAATGTCTTAGAGATGGGTTACAGTAAGCAATCTTAGATTGAATTTTTTTTATTTTATAATGGTACATGCTGGTTTCTGTTGGTAGATTTAATCAGGACATTCAAGAAGGCATTGGATTAATCATTGAATCGAAATAACACATGAAAATGCAGGGCAAAGACAAAAAATTCAATTAGCTGAATGATTATGAAGCAAGTTGCAAATCAACGCCTTTACATTGAGTGAACATTCCCATCTTGTTTCCTTAATCAAATACAAGAATGTGGGTCATCATGGATCACATGAAAGTTTAATTTTCAGCACTTCTCAGAATTTTATAGTGCCACCATGCTTTTTACTGCAGAGTCATAGAAATGGACAGCACAGAAAACAATATTTCGGCCCATTGCCAGGCAAAAACAAACACCAAACTATTCTAGCACTTGGCTTATAGCCGTGTGAGCTTTGGCGTCATAACTGCACATCTAAATACTTATTAATTTTTTTTCATTCATTAATGGGATGATGGTGTCGCTGACTAGATCAGTATTTATTGCCCAGACGGCAGTTAAGAGTCACATGTAGACCAGACTAGGGAAGGATGGCAATTATCTTTCCTGAAGGAAATTAGTGAACCAGATGGTTTTTTTCTGACAATCGACAATGGATTCCCTGGAGTGTCGGAGGCTGAGAGGTGACCTTATAGAGGTTTACAAAATTATGAGGGGCATGGATAGGATAAATAGACAAAGTCTTTTCCCTGGGATTGGAGAGTCCAGAACGAGAGGGCATAGGTTTATGGTGAGAGGGGAAAGATATAAAAGAGACCTAAGGGGCAACTTTTTCACGCAGAGGGTGGTACGTGTATGGAATGAGCTGCCAGAGGATGTGGTGGAGGCTGGTACAATTGCAACATTTAAGAGGCATTTAGATGGGTATATGAATAGGAAGGGTTTGGAGGGATATGGGCCGGATGCTGGCAGGTGGGACTAGATTGGGTTGGGATATCTGGTCGGCATGGGCAGGTTGGACCGAAGGGTCTGTTTCGAAGGTCAGAATATCTCGAGATTGAGTTCCTCTTAGATCATCAAATATTCACAAGCAGATAAAATGCCCAATTGCAATGGGTGGGCAGAAACTTCTGAAGCCCAGTGGGACCCTCTGATCTCCAACTTCAGGATGCCATATTTAAAATGCACCCAGGTGGCTAGAGGAATATCAAAATTTCTGATCATCACCCCCATCCACCCCACGGTCAGAGATAAGGCGTAAGTTAGCATCACACTTTAGGGATCCTGCTTTCCTGAAGGCTGTCCAGGAGAGAAGGGAAGAGCTTTTCCCCACAAACAGCAGCAGGTGGTCATTCCAACAGGCAAAGAAAGCTTGAATAGAAGTCGCTGAAGAGGGCAGCACCCGTTCGGGGCTGAAGAGCACCTGGCTCCAGTGCCACAAGAGGTTGAATGATTTGCTGCACTCTGTTAGGGTATATACTCAGTGCTTCATGTTCAGATGAATGTGAGTTTGCATTGTAAGAGTGTCGCTAACAGGACAGTCACAGCCAAAACTGGGTGCCAGCCATCTTCATTTGATGCCTCATGTGTAATCAATGTCTGTCACTTCATTCTACTGACCAATGCAGTACTACTGACACACACATATCAATGTTCACACTGAAAATATAAAAGATTCTGCAATACTCAGAGGCTAGGCATCCTGCAATCCTTAGCCTGTGCATCAACAGTAAGACATAAGTCAGGAGTGTGTTGGAATACTGCCTATTTGCCTGGATGTACACTGCTGCAATGTAAGGAGATTATCAGCTAAATTGCATACAACGGGTCTTATAAACAGCAAAAATAAAATGAGCTGATAATCAATTTTAATAATGTTAAGTGAGGGTTAAATATTATTCCAGGAAAGTGAAGAGAACTCCTCTTTTTCTTAAAATCAGGACAATGGGATTTCTTTGTCCATATCAGAAGGCATGTGCCTCAATTTAAAGTCTCAAGAATACAACAGTCCCTCAATACTGTGCTCGATTGGAAGTGTCAGCCTAGATTATGTACTCAACACTCTGGAATAGGAGTTAAACCCACACACTTATGGCTTAAAGCTGCTACTCACTGAACCATGCTTATGAACCACTTAAGCATCCAGATTCACTAAAAAGCAAGTATCTATGATAGTGTGAACAACTACTGTATTTTCTAAAAAAAATCATTGATTTCATTAATGATATCTAGAGAATTAAATCTGTTCCTACTTGGTCTGACATCAGACACACAACAAGGTTTTTGACAGTTGGGAATAGCCTAACAAGCCATTCAATTATCAAGAAGACTGCCCACTACCTTAGTGCAATTAGGGATGGGCAATTAATGCTGACCTTGCCAGGGACACATCCTGAATGAACATAAAATAAACTCTTAGTATAGTACAAAAAGAAAAAATGCAGTTTGTTTTAGTTGGTATGACCACTCGTTATAACTTCTTGAAAAGATCTGGAAGGATAATATAATCTGTTGTAATATGCTGTGATACCCAGAATTGCCAGCATGTCATATCCTGGTGTCTGGGCACCATAGATAGAAATCCACTACAGATCTTTCTTTCAGTACTAGTCCAGAGGCTTTGAAGCAAGCTACGATGAAGAATGGATCTGGTCACCCAGTTATAGGAAGGATATTATCAAGCTGGAGAGGTTCGGAAGAGAAATACCAGGATGTTGCTGGTATGGAAAGTTTGAGTTATAATCAAAGGCTGGATAGGCTGGGACTTTTTTCACTGTAGAATAGGAGGTTGAGAGGTGACCTGATAGAAGTTTATAAAACAACAAAAGGTATAGATGGAGTTGATAGTAGCTGTCTCCCAGCAGTTGTCTTTCCCCTACAATGGGGAATTTCAAGACTAGAGGACACATTTTTAAGGTGAGTGGGGGGGGGAGAGATTTAAAAAAACATATAAGAGACAAATCTTTTATACAGAGTTAAAGTGTGGAATGAACCTCCTGAGGAAGTAGTGGATGTGGGTACAATTACAATGTTTAAAAGACATTTGGATAGATACATGAATAGGAAAGGTTTGGAGGGATATGGGCCAGGAGCAGGCAGGTGGGACTAGTTTAGTTTGGATTATGTTTAACATGGACCTGTTGGACTGAAGGATCTGTGCCCATGCTCAGTGACTCTATGAATCGATGAATAAATCTTGTCTTTCACAACAAGATGTAATTTGTCGCATAACAGTAACTATATACAGATGATGTTACATGCACCGCCACTTAAAGAAAATCGCTGCATAGATTGATGTTGAAAAACAATGGCCAAATACTGTGAATGTTTGGACGATAAAAGGAGAAGACATGAAATCTTTGAGAGAATCTTCAGCCCGGCATCCTTGCACATTTGGACAGATGTCATTGCGGTTATCATTTGGATCTTCAACAGAAGCAGTACTTTCAGGAAATACTTCTCAGGGAGAATAGCTGTATGAGTTTTTTAACTCTTATTTGGGATCCTGAAGAAAGTTCTTCAGGAAAGTGGTTATGGCTGATTTGAGGGTTTTACCTCTTCACAGGTTACAGGACAACCAAACTCCAAACAATAATAAAATGACTACAAACTCATATAAGATTAGATTAGATTCCCTCCAGTGTGGAAACAGGCCCTTTGGCCCAACAAGTCCACACAGACCCTCCAAAGAGCAACCCACCCAGACCCATTTCCCTCTGACTAATGCACCTAACACTATGGGCATTTTAGCATGGCTAATTCACCTGCCCTGCACATCATTGGACTGTGGGAGGAAACCAGAGCACCTGGAGGAAACCCACGCAGACACGGGGAGAATGTGCAAACTCCACACAGACAGTCACCCGAGGCTGAGAATTGAACCTGGGACCCTGGTGCTGTGAGGCGGCAGTGCTAACCACTGAGCCACCGCTATAAGTTCCAAAACGTCCAAGCAGTTCCACAGTCTCTCAGGCTTGGTTGTTTAGTAAGCTTAAAACATGCAAACTCCAACAAATGGTTTTGAAAAGAAACAAATGCCGCAGTATAATTTCAGTGCCTAGTTGTTAATCATTTATTCACGGAGGTGAGCATCTCTGGCTGGTCTCGAGAAGCTGGTGGTGAGATGCCTTCTTGAACCACTACAGTCCATTTGCTGTACATAGACCTACAATGCCATTAAGGAGGAAGTTCCAGAACACTGCAGGAGCAAGGATATATTTTCAGGTCAGGATGCTGAGCGGCTTGGAGAGGATCTCACACATCATGGTGTTCTCACGTATCTGCTGTTTTTGTCCTTCAAAATGCTGGAGAATGAGGGTTTGGAAGGTGCTGTTTAAGGACCCTTGGAGAATTTATGCACTGTATCTTGTTGATGACACACACAGCTGGTACTGAACTTCAGTGTTGGAGGGAGAGAATGTTTTTGGATGTGGTGCCAATCAAGTGGGCTACTTTGTCCTGGATGATATCAAGCTTCTGAAGCTGCACTTTCCTTGGCAAATGCAGCACATTGCAACATATTTTGGACCGGCAGATGTCTGAAGGGTTTTGGAGAGTCAGGAACTGAGTTAAGTATTTCAGAATTCCAAGCCCCTGTTATTTGCTGTTATAGACACATACTTATAGGTGTATTCCCATTCAGTGTCTGGTCAATGATAACCCAGAGGATGTTGGTAGTGAGGGATTCAATGTTGGTAATTCAGTGTTGGTTGACGATTAAAGATTGATAGTTAAATTTTCCTTCGTAGGAGGTAACCATTGCCTTGGGTGGCATGCATATTACTTGGATATTATCTCGGACTTGCTGCATTTGGACATGGACTGCTTCAGTATTTGAAGAGTCACAGATAGTGCTGAATATTATGCAGTCATCAGTTGAAACATCCCCATTTCTGAGTTTATCATAGAGGTAAGGTCCTTGATGGAGCAACTGAAACTGTTGGACTAAGGTCACTACTCTGAGGAACATCTACAGATATGTCCTGGAGCTGTGACCACCAACAAATACAAACATCTTCATTTGTGCCAGGTATGACTCTAACAAGCAGAATTTTTTTTTCCCCTGATTCCCATTGACAGCAGATTTGCTCAGACATCTTGATACCATACAGTCAATTACAGCTTTGATATCAGGGCAGTCACTCTCACCTCAATTCTGGAATTCGCTTCTTTATCCATTTGGAGCAAGGCTGTAATGAAGTCAGGAGCCAAGTGGCAATGAGTAAGTCATTACTCAACATGTCTGCTAGATAGCACTTTGATGACATATTCATCATTTTACAGATGATCAAGAGTACACTGATAGGGCAGTACGTAGCCATTTTAGATTTGTCCTGTTGGTTTATGTGCTGGATGTACCTGGATAATTTTTCACATTATTGGGTAGATGCCAGTTTTGTAGATGCACTGGGACAGCTTAGTAAGGGTCGTTACAAGTTCTGGAGCACAAGTCTGAAGTACTTTTGCTGGAATGTTGTCAGAACCCATAGCATTTCTGTCTTCCGTGCCTCCAACCATTCCTTGACATCACATGCAATTAATTGAATTGCCTGAAAACAGACATCTGTAGTGCTGAGAACTTCAGAAGGAGACCTAGACGTTAAAGCATAAGTCCAGGTATCTCCTCAGTGCTTCGTACGAACCAATTTTACAATCCTCCAGTCATAAATCCTCAAAAGATATTAACAATTGAAGTGCTTTCATAGAAGTTGAACCATGAATGGTGCAACATTAACAGCAATTTGCAATTATACTCTGCTTTTAATTTAGTAAAACCTTTGGAAGTACTTCACAGGAGCATTCATCAGACAAAATTTTAAACCGAATAACATAATTCCCCAAGGCTAGTCAAACAACATCAAAGCAATGGCTACATCTCTGATTGACAAGGAGGGAAGATCTTCTGTTATGAAACAAGCTGCAGTGAGGTAACCTGTTAGTGAACTTCTCCCATCTGACTTCTATCATTACATCTAAGTGTATAATTAGATTTGAACACACAAATGGCTTCAGGATCATAGAGCAAGGATTCTTTATTCCACTAGCATCAGGTCATTGCACAAAGGAAAGAAAATTATAGATAAACAAACAACTATTTACATTATGTGTATGAAATGACCAAATGGGTTATACTGGGTTGATGAATTGCTTTTTCTCAAGAATGTGGTGCTGGAAAAGCACTGCAAGCCAAGCAGCCAGTGAAGAGCAGGAGAATCAACGTTTCGGGCAAAAGCCCTTCATCAGGAATGGGCCATGAGCCAAGGGGGTGAAGAGATAAATAGTAGAAGTGTGGGGCTGGGCAAAGTGTGATAGGTAGATGGAGGTGGGAGTGATGGTGATAGGTCAGAGAGGAGGGTGGAGCGGATAGGTGGGATGGGAGATGGACAAGTAGGACAGATCAAGTGAGCAGTACCGAGTTGGAAGGTGGGAACTGGGATAAGGTGGGGGCAGGGGAAATGGTGAAACTGGTGAAATCCACATTGATGCCATGGAGTTGGAGGGTGCTGAGGCAGAAAATGAGGCTTTCTTCCTCCAGACGTCGGGAAGTGGTGATGGAGGAGGCCCAGGATCTGCATGTCCTTGGTGGAGTGGGAGGGGGAGTTGAAGTGTTGAGCCAGGGGGCGGTGGGGTTGGTTGGTGCGGGTGTCCCAGAGATCTTCTCTGAAGTGCTCTGCGAATAGGCGTCCTGTTCCCCCCAATGTAGAAGAGACTGCATTGGGAGCAACAGATACAGTAAATGACATGTGTGGAAGTTCAGAGAAAACTGATAGATGTGGAAGTCTCCTTTGGGGCCTTGGACGGAGGTGAGGGGTGAGTCGCGGATGGAATGGTCTTTATGGAAAGTGGATAGGGTTAGGGAGGGAAATATATCTCTGGTGGTGGGGTCCGTTTGTAGGTGGCAGAAATGGCGAGGATGATGCAATGTATATGGATGTTGGTGGGATGGAAGATGAGGACCATAGAGTCAGAGAGTCATAGAACTGTACAGCATGGAAACAGACCCTTTGGTCCAACTTGTCCATGCCAACCAGATATCACAACCCAACCTAGTCCCACCTGCCTGCACCCGGCCCATATCCCGCCAAACCCTTCCTGTTCATATACCCATCCAAAAGCCTTTTAAATCTTGCAATTGTACCAACCTCCACCACTTCCTCTGGCAGCTCATTTCATAGATGTACCATCTTCTGTGTGAAAAAGTTGTCCCTTAGATCTCTTTTATATCTTTCCCCTCTCACCCTAAACCTATGCCCTCTAGTTCTGGACTCCCCCACCCTAGGGAAGAGACTTTGTCTATTTATCCTATCTGTGCCCCTCATGATTTTATAAACCTCTATAAAGTCACCCCGCAGCTTCCGATGCTCCAGGGAAAACAGCCCCAGCTTATTCAACATCTCCTTATAGTTCCTGGCAACATCCTTGTAAATCTTTCTGAACCCTTTCAAGTTTCACAACATCTTTCCGATAGGAAGGAGACCAGAATTGCACGCAATATTCCAAAAGTGGCCTAACCAATGTCCTGTACGGCAGCAACATGACCTCCCAACTCCTGCACTTGATCCTCTGACCAATAAAGGAAAGCATACCAAACGCCTTCTTCACTATCCTATCTTCCTGCGACTCCATTTTCAAGGAGCTATGAACCTGCACTCAAGGGGTCTCTTTGTTTAGCAACACTCCCTAGGACCTTACCATTAAGTGTATAGGTCCTGCTAAGATTTATTTTCCCAAAATGCAGAACGTCGCATTTATTGAAATTAAAAGGGCGGTTCTGTCCTTGTTGCAGTTGGAGGGGTGGGATTCGAGGACAGAGTTGCGGGAATTGGATGAGATGTGCTGGAGGACATCATAACCATGTGGGAGGGGAAATTGCAGTCTTTAAAGAAAGAGGCCATCTGGTGTGTTCTGTGGTGGAACTGGTCCTCCTGGGACCAGATGAGGTGGAGGCGGAGAAATTGGGAATAAGGGATAGCATTTTTAGAGGAGGCAGGATGGGAGGAGGTGTAGTCCAGGTAGCTGTGGGAGTTGGTAGGTTTGTAGAAGATGTCAGTGTTCAGTTGGTCACCGTTGATGGAGATAGAGAGGTCCAGGAAGGGGAGGGAAGTATCTGAGATGGTCTAGGTGAACTTAAGCTTTGGGGTGGAATGTGGTGGTGTAGTTGATGAACTGTTCAACCTTGTCATGGGAGTACAAGGTGGCGTCGATACAGTCATCAATGTACCATGAGGAAGAGGTGTGGAATGGTACCAGTGTAACTGTGGAAGATGGACTGTTCTACATACCCACCAAAGAGACAGGCATAGCTGGGACCCATGTGGGTGCCAATGGTTACCCCTTCCATCTGGAGGAAGTGGGAGGATTCAAAGGAGAAATTGTTGAGGATGAGGACCAGTTCAGCCAATGAATGAGAATGTCAGTAGGGGTACTGGTGGGGACATCGACAGAGGAAGAAACGGAGGCTTGAGGCCCTCGTCATGCGGATGGAGGTGTATAGGGACTGGATGTCCGTGGAGAATAGGAAGGGTTATTCATATACCTATTCATATACCCATCCAGATGCCTTTTAAATGTTGCAATTGTACTAGCACCCTCTGTGTGAAAAAGTTGCCCCTTTCTCCTCTCACCCTAAACCTATGCCCTCTAATTCTGGACTCCCCTACCCCAGGTAAAAGACTTTGTTGATTTATCCTATCAGTGGCCCTCATGATTTTATAAACCTCCATAAGGCCACCCGTCGGCCTCTGACGCTCCAGGGAAAACAGCCCCAGCCTATTCGACCTCTCCCTATACCTCATGAACGATTTATGTTCGGTCCTATGGCATATGACTTTGTCATCCATGATACTTCAGCTTCAATGACTGTGACCAATGTATATGCTGCATAAGTGCTTGAACACTTTAATTTCCAACACAAAAAGCTTAACTAAACTCGGGTTTACTACCGGTGCCACGAGATAGCGAGGCGAGGAACAGGGAGCGGGCGCAGCTTAACACGTGGCTGCGCAGCTGGTGTAGGAGGGAGGGCTTCAGATATGTAGATAATTGGGATGCCTTCTGGGGAAGGTGTGACCTGTACGTGAAGGACGGGTTGCACCTGAACTGGAAAGGGACCAATGTCCTGGGTGGAAGGTGTGCTCGAGTTGTTCAGGAGGGTTTAAACTAGTATGGCGGGGGGGGGGTGGGAACCTGAGCTATACACCGGTGGTGAGAGTTGATGGAGATGAGGCAATAGCAAGAGGTAGCGCAGCCAGTGGGAAGGAATTTCCTGGGAAAGAACCAAGGGATCAGTTAAAGTGTGTTTGCTTTAATGCAAGGAGTATCAGGAATAAAATTGATGAGCTGAGAGCATGGATCAGTACCTGGTGCTATGATGTTGTGGCCATATCAGAGACGTGGGTTTCTCAGGGGCATGAATGGTTGCTGGATGTTCCAGGGTTTAGAACATTTAAAAAGAATAGAGAGGGGGGAGAAAGAGGAGGGGGTGTAGCACTGCTAATCAGAGAGGGTATCACACCTACACAAGTTACCATTGTCGAGGAGGGTCTGCCTACTGAGTCAGAAATTAGGAAATTAGGAACAATAAGGAGCAGTCACTTCATTAGGGGTTTACTACAGGGCCCCCAATAGCAGCAGGGAGATTGAAGAAAGCATAGGTCGGCAGATTTTGGAAAAGTGTGAATGTAGTAGGGTTGTTGTAATGGGCGACTTTAGCTTTACCAATATTGATTGGAACTTCCTTCGAGCAGATGGTTTGGAAGGAGCTGTTTTTGTAAGGTGTGTACAGGAGGGTTTCCTAACTCAGTACGTTGACAGGGGGAGGGCCAACGAGGGGAGAGGCCATTTTGGATTTGATGCTCGGCAATGAGCCGGGGCAGGTGTCAGATCTTGCGGTGGGAGAGCATTTTGGTGATAGTGACCACAACTGCCTCACATTCTACATAGCTATGAAGAAGGAGAGAAGCAGGCACAATGGGAGGATATTTAATTGGGGAAAAGGAAACTATGATACTATCAGACATGCGTTTGGAAGCATGGCCTGGGAGCAATTGTTCCATGGAAAGGGCACTATAGACATGTGGAGACTGTTTAAGGAACAGTTGTTGCGAGTGAGCACAAATGTGTTCCTCTGAGAAGGGATAAGATAAAGGAACTTTGGATGACGAGAGCGAAGGAGCTTCTCGTCAAAAGAAAGAAGGCAGCTTACGTAAGGTGGAGGAAGCAAGGGTCTTGCTCAGCTCTAGAGGATTACAGGCAGGCGAGGAAGGAGCTCAAAAATGGTCTGAGGAGAGCTAGGAGGGTGTACGAGAAAGGCTTGGCAGGAAGGATTAGGGAGAATCCAAAGGCATTTTACACGTATGTGAGGAATAAGAGAATGATCAAAGAAAGAGTAGGACTGATCAGGGATAGCATAGGAAAGTTGTGTATAGAGTCTGAGGAGGTTGGGGAAGCCCTAAATGAGTTTTTTGCTTCTGTCTTTACTAAAGAAAAGGACCTTGTAGTGAATGAAACCATTGAGGAGCAGGTAAGCATGCTGGAACAGATAGAGATTGAGGAAGCTGATGTGTTGAAAAGTTTGACAAACATTAAGATTGACAAGTTGCCAGGACCAGACCAGATTTGTCCTCGGCTGCTTTGGGAAGCGAGAAATGTGATTGCTTCGCCGCTTGCAAAGATCTTTCCATCCTCGCTCTCCACCGGAGTCGTATCTGAGGACTGGAGGGAGGCAAATGTAATTCCTCTCTTCAAGAAAGGAAATAGGGAAATCCCCGGCAATTACAGACCAGTAAGTCTCACATCTGTCATCTGCAAGGTGTTAGAAAGGATTCTGAGGGATAGGATTTATGACCATCTGGAAGAGCATGGCTTGATTAAAGGCAGTCAGTATGGCTTTGTGTGGGGCAGGTCATGCCTCACAAATCTTATTGAGTTCTTTGAGGATGTTACTAGACAAGTTGATGAGGGTCGAGCGGTGGATGTTGTGTGTATGGACTTCAGTAAGGCATCTGATAAGGTTCCCCATGGTAGACTCGTTCAGAAGGTCAGGAGGAATGGGATACAGGGAAATTTAGCTGTCTGGATACAGAATTAGCTGGTCGACAGAAGACAGCAAGTGGTAGTGGAAGGAAAATATTCTGCCTGGAAGTCAGTGGTGAGTGGTGTTCCACAGGGCTCTGTTCTTGGGCCTCTACTCTTTGTAATGTTTATTAATGACTTGGATGAGGAGATTGAAGCATGGGTTAGCAAGTTTGCAGACGACACAAAGGTTGGAGGTGTCGTTGACAGTATAGAGGACTATTGTAGGCTGCAGCATGACATTGACAGGATGTAGAGATGGGCTGATAGGTGGCAGATGAAGTTCAACCTGGATAAATGTGAAGTGATGCATTTTGGAAGGTCGAACTTGAGAGTTGAGTACAGAATTAAAGACAGGATTCTTGGCAGTGTGGAGGAACAGCAGGATCTTGGTGTGCAGGTACATAGTTCCCTTAAAATTGCCACCCAGGTGGACAGGTTTGTTAAGAAAGCATATGGTGTTTTGGCTTTCATTAACAGGGGGATTGAGTTTAAGAGCCGTGAGATCTTGTTGCAGCTCTATAAAACTTTGGTTAGACCGCACTTGGAATACTGTGTCCAGTTCTGGTTGCCCTATTATAGGAAAGATGTGGATGCTTTGGAGAGGGTTCAGAGGAGGTTTACCAGGATGCTGCCTGGAATGGAGGGCTTATCTTACGAAGAGAGGTTGAATGAGTTCGGACTTTTTTCATTGGAAAAAAGAAGGAAGAGAGGGGACCTAATTGAGGTGTACAAGATAATGAGAGGCATAGATAGAGTTGATAGCCAGAAACCTTTTCCCAGGGCAGAAATTGTTAACATGAGGGGTCATAGTTTTAAGCTGTTTGGTGGAAAGTATAGAGGGGATGTCAGAGGCGGGTTCTTTACGCAGAGAGTTGTGAGAGCATGGAATGCGTTGCCAGCAGCAGTTGTGGAAGCGGAGTCATTGGGGATATTTAAGAGACTGCTGGACATGCATATGGTCACAGAAATTTGAGAGTTCGTACGTTAGGTCTTCCTCACATGAGGATCAATGGTCAGCACAACATCGTGGGCAGAAGGGCCTGTTCTGTGCTGTACTGTTCTATGTTCTATGTTCTATGTTCTATGTTCTAATCCTGAGAATTCCTCATTTAACTCGGCTGTGAAGTTCTCACTGTTCAGCTCCTTAGACCTTCACTTATACCACCAGTTCAGAATGCATTCTGAACAGTAATAAAACTTAATGAAGATTGAATCCTGGTCTCCTCCTTCACAAGCTGGCTATCAGAACTTTAACAGTATGTTGTAACATTATTACAACATTCCTATATTACAATCGTTTGCTTAAGAAATATTTCAATATAAAGTAACGAGTCAAAAAAGGTTGTGAAAATCATTACAAATGCACTTTATAAGAACAGTCTTCTCCTTTTTACTCCCAGAAGATTTAGAGAGAGAAGTTTGAAGAGATAATTCTGAAGCTCTGTAGATAATGTGTCCATTTGTACTTGCTGCAAAATTAAACAAAGCCCCTTACTTATGCCGGTTCCCCTCCAAGCCATACTCTGTCCTGACGTGGAATTATTTTGCTAATCCTCCATTGTTGTTGGGTCAGAATTCTGGAACTCCCTTTCCAACAGCACTGAGGGCATCCATGCACACCGTGGACTGCAGTTGTTCAAAAAAGGTAGCCACTACCTTCTCAAGGGCAACAGGGATGGACAATAGATGCTGCTTCAGCCAGCAAAGTCTGTATCCTTTGAACAGCCCTATAAATAAAGTGTCAACTCTATGGCTTTCTTCTTCTGTTTTGAGTATGTAGCATCAGTTTTGTTTGAGATCATCCGACCATAAACAATTACTACCCACATCTGACTCCTACCTGGCTGACTAGGGCCATTTGCATCTTTCTGTGCTTGGTTCAAATTGATACTGAACCTGTTTGGCTTTAAGATGTATATTTGGGTGTATGATTTATGCACATCAAAGCTTTAAACTTATCCAATGTTTTAAGAAGCATTTATATTTATGTTTATCAAACTTTAGTCCATGCAGTTAGTATGGCAAATGAACGATTTATGTTCACTCCTATGCCATATGATTTTGGCATCCATGATACCTCAGCTTCAATGACTGTGAGAAATGTACATGCTGAATAAGTGCTTGAATACTTTAATTTCTAATTTAAAACGCTTAACTAAACCTGAGAATTCCTCATTTAACTCGGCTGTGAAGTTCCCACAGTTCAGCTCCATAGAACTTCACTTATACCACCAGTTCAGAGACAAAAATGGACAATTGTTTGATCATTCTCAGTATATTGTATTCCATTAAGTGCAAATCATAACTGACTTGATGCCATTGTCATTTTTCAATCATATGTTGCCAGTATGAGCTTTGAACAAAAACATCGGCTAATGATCCTAGAGGATCTACTATTACTCAGTTCTGTCTTTTCAACGAGCTTTTGAAATGAGGACCTGTATACACTCTCAGGTGTATGCAAAAGATCCCATGACACTGTTTTGATGTACAGCAGCACTTTGCTATTTGTGGGACCTTGTTGTGCTCACATTGCATGCTACACTTCCCTATCAAAGTACTTAATAGACTGTAAAGTACATTGAGATACACGCAGGGCATATAGGTCCATGTATAACTGCATAAATTATCAGACAACAGGACTATAAGAAATAGGAAAAGCAGTAGGCAATTCAGCCCCTTGAAAGTTCTTTATTTCTATTGAAACAGAGTGTGTTCTCTTCATCTGTAAAATTTCACATGAATATTTTAGTTGTTTGTTTAAGCCAAGGAATCGTCTGAACATATAAATATTTGGAACACACACTTCTATTAATTGCAGTTTGTTTTACAATAATATGTACTTTTATGTCGAAATTACACCCAATGTAATTACAACAAAAGTTATACTTGTTTGTTCATTTGTAGGGAGAGGCATGAGTTGACTAACCTTGGAAACCAGTCATAAAAGCAAAACAATTATGGTTTTTCTTGTGTGCTTTTCGTCTCTTGGTGAACCTGACAATGTTTGAGATATGGATCACACCCATGGCCTGGGGCTTTGACTTGGACTCATTTGTGGGAGGAGTTAAATGGTGGGCAAAGCAATATATATAATCTCTTCATCAGTTTTTGTGATTCTTTCTGTCTTCGGCACACCTTCTCCTTCATTTCTTTAATGATTACAATTCAAAGTTCTCTCGATTGTTGAGTGTGTCAGATGGTGAGAAAAGCAATTTTGCATTTAATCAAGTGGAAACAGGCTTCTGTTCACTGGAGAGGAATGCACTAAGCTCAGGTGAGTGGCTTTAAGTTAGGGTAATAATTCATTTATACAGAGTGGATGCTGACTCTAACATATGTGTATTATTTTTACTGATGCCTTTCATGAGATCTGCACATGGGTTATTTTAGTGTGACAATATTTTTAAAAATTAATTTCAGAACATACCAAGTGCTAGCATGGTAAATTTGGCTACATGGAGGCTGCAGCTTGTGCAATATTATGAGGCAGACTACTTGAATGAGGAAGCTGGTGTTATAATGGTAAAGTCAGTAAACTAGCGAACAAAATAGCCTTTCCTGCCGGCATGGGTTCAAATTCATGTAAGGTGGCTGATTTTTAATTTCAATCAATAATTCCAGAATTGAAAGCTAATCTCAGTGGTGGAAAACTATGACAATTATAAAGGATTACTGTAAAGACTCCTTTGCTTTACTGAAGCACTTCTGAGAGGCATATCTGCCTTCTCGACCTGGTCCAACCCACTTGTCCCATTGCAATTTGATTGATTCTAAAATGGCAGCTTTCCGCTCTTTTCTCAATATCCTGCTTTCACAGAGTTTCCGGTATTGCTACTACAGTAGTACTCTTTGATGTATGTTATAGCTAAGGCAATAATGGCCATTATAAAAGGCAGCTGAACAGCTCTTCCTAACGTACTTACATTTAGATGTTTAGCATACACCTTTATCCAAGATGATTTAAACTGTGTGCTTTGTGCTGCACCTCCATTATGCATCAGAAATATTCCAAAAAGAGAAAGTAGTTAAGTTAGTGTACTCTGGATTGAAATTTGTGTACCAGGGACTTCCAGGGCTCTTTCCCTGAGACACAGCTGCCTAGACTTGGATTTATCTGGAACATGAATCACCCTTGGTTATTTCCAAAAAAAAGTGATTTTAAATCATCTCCTGTTATTACTATCTGTTGGGTAGGAGACAGAGGGTGGTGTTGGAGGATTGTTTTTCAGGCTGGAGGTCTGTAATTAACAGTGTGTCACAAGGATTGCTGCAGGGTCCACTGCTTTTCATCATTTACATAAAAATTTAGATGTGATTATAGAAGGGATTGTCAGCAAGTTTGCAGATGACATCAAAATTAGTAGTGTGGTAGACAGCAAAGAAGGTTAGCTAAGATCTTGATCAAATGGGCCAAGGAGTAGCAAATGGAATTTAGTTTAAGTAAATGTGAGGTGCTGCATTTTGGAAAAATAAATGAAGGCAAGACTTATACACTTAATAATAAGGTCATGGGAGTGTTGCTGAACAAAGAGACCTTGGAGTACAGGTTTATAGTTTCTTGAAAGTGGAGTCACAGGTAGACAGGATAGTATGCTTGCCTTTATTGGTCAGTGCATTCAGTCTATGTTGTTCAAGACATTGGTTAGCCCACTTTTGGAATATTGCATTCAATTCTGGTCTCCCAGCTATAGGAAAGATGTTGTTAAACTTGAAAGGGTTCAGAAAAGATTTACAAGGATGTTGCCAGGAATTGAAGGTTTGAGCTATAGGGAGAGGCTGAATAGGGAGAGGGCTACTTTCCTTGGCACATCAGAGGCTTATAAAATAATGAGGAGCATGGATACAGTGAATGGCGGGGCTTTTCCCAGGAGTGGAGGCGTCCAGAACTAAAGGGCTTGGTTTAGGTTCAGAGGAGAAAGAGTTAAAAGGGACCTAAGGGGCAACTTTTTCATGCACAGGGTGATGCCTGTATGGAATCAGCTGCCAGAGGAATTGGTAGAGGCTGGTATACTTAAAACATTTAAAAAGCATTTGGATGGGCATATGAAAAGGAAGGTTTTTGAAGGATTTAGATTAATTTAGGATTTTTGACTGGTTAGGTCGAGTAGAACTGAAGGGTCTGTTTGCATGCTGTACATCTCAATGACTCTTTCATGAAACACCAAAAAAGTAAATAGATTAGATTCCCTGCAGTGTGAAAACAGGCCATTCGGCCCAACAAGTCCATACCAACACTCCGAAGAGTAACCCACCCAGACCCATTTCCCTACATTTACCCCTGACTAACGCACCTAACACTATGGGCAATTTAGCATGGCCAATTCACCTGGCCTGCACATCTTTTTTCAAATGTGGGAGGAAACCAGAGCACCCGGAGGAAACCCGCACAGACATAGGGAGAACGTGCAAACTCCACACAGTCATCCAAAGCAGGAATCAAATGTAGGTCCCTGGCACTGTGAGGCAGCAGTGCTAACCACAGAGCCACCATGCCGCTCCATTATATTCATGCTAGGGTAATTTTTACCCTTATCGTTGGCACACCCTAACCTGTTAGAATTCAGCAGGAGTAGACAATTTAATTACTGGCATCTGCATCCATCTGGCTGATCACAAGCAGTAAGGGCACTCATACAAAGTCATCAGTGTTGTTCTTTAAATATGCAGATTAGTTATTGATGATATTCTCAGGAGTTGGCAGCACAATCAACTTGAGGCCTGGGAGTGAGGTGAATGTTATTCTGCTGATTTTTCCTCTTGGAAAAAGGTCTTAGGAGTTTGAAGTGGCTCAGAGAAATAATAAAAGGATTTGGGACCCATCCACTGCCACTGCTGAGATTCTGCCATTCCCGCTCAGAGGAAAAACAGTGTAGTAATGCATTATCATATTATAATTGCACCTGATTGAAAACCAACACCTTTATTCAACAAAATTATACAGTGAGAACGGTAAGGGAGGACATTGTATTTGGTGTCCTCTCCTGATACCAAGCTTCCTGTTACATGTTATTAGATGTCACTATAAGCTCGCTCCTTTTACTTAGTAGCTATACTTAAATTTCTTAGTTTCAATTTTCTTCATTCCTAAGTGTGCAAGGAATGGTGTATGGAGGATAAACATAGTAAACTCAATGTAACTTGATGCATTACACTGCCCATGCTCTGTCATTTCTGACCATATTGATCTCAAATTGATCCCATTGCCCAAATATCATGTCACAAACTAAAACTATTCTTCCAGCCTGTTGTTCTCACTGCAGTGTATCAATCACAAACTAAACACATTGACCTTATCTCAATTCTAAATCTCCCCTGTCCCCATAGCTATGTCTCAATTCAAAATCATTCCAGTTCCCTCAAAATCCCTATTGCTTGTATCATTCTCAAATTAAATCCACTGACCATCCTATTCCCCTAGCCTTGTTTCAATCGCAAACAAAACTCACTCCTGATCTCTCACCCTTGCCTTGTTAAAATCCCAAACTAAACCCTCTGCCCTCCTCTATTCCCATAATCCTGTATCAATATCAATGTAATCCCACCATCAGCTATCTCCCGATAGATCAGTGACTGAATGGCTTCATTCTGCTCCTATGCCTTATGGAGAGGGGAAGAGGAATGTGATTGGTGTAGGGGAATATTTTTGATGGCAGCCAATGAAAGTTGGGGGGTGGGTGGCAGTATGGGTGAGGGAAGGATAATATTGATGGAGAAGGTAGGATAGCGTGGATGGTAAGTGGGCAAAGGTATTTCAGGTGGAATGGGGATTCATTTCTGACCAGCCTTTTCACAATCCAAGGAAAAGGTCGACCTGGAAAAAATGAGTGACAGTGTCAATAACTTAGTTTTCTGGATGTGTTTGAATATGACATGTGCATTCTCCTCAAGCATCTCATGTAATACTCTTAACACAATCCTTTTAAGATTGCAAAAGCTAATTCAAATGATTCAATTTATGGTAGTCTTGAATTATGGAAGTCCATTTGAAAATGTTTCACATGTTTTCTGATAGCCTCATTAGTCTCATATCTGTTAAATAATTCAGGGAGAACTGTTTGTAGCAGAGAAATGCTCGGTATCATTTAAAAGCCAACAGCAGCATAGTGCAATGCTGAATCTGGGCAAATGGTCAGATACAAAGAGAATTTAGCCATGTTTGATTTATTTTTATGCCAAGCATAACAAAAGTCGGGCATATTGAGGGCAAGAGAAAACTTTTGCTGTGACGCATCCAGTCAGGTCAGTAACTTACAATTTTAAGTGAAGAATTAGTTGACAATCTCACAGAGTTGCCTTGGGTTTTTTTCAGAAATACAATGACAACAACAAGTTCCATTTATATAATGCCTTTAATTTAGTAAACTATCCCAAGTCGCTTCACAGGAATGTTAAACAAAATTTGACATTGGGCTACATGGGGAGATTTGAGAATTGGCAACTTAAAGCTGGGCTGAAGAGGTTGAAGGAGCATGTTGGGGGAGTAGGAAAAAGGAATGAAGGGGTTGGCAAAGGAAATTGCAGAGCTGAGGATCCAGGCAGCTGAAGGCTCAGTCACTATTGTGAAGTGATTAAAAATCTGTGGCCAGAGTCAGGGGATTGCATATATTTAGGAGGGCTGTAGGACTGGACGAGACTATATAGAGGGGCAAATCCATGGAGGAATTTGAAAGCAAGAATTTAAAATCTAGGGAATTGCCTAACTAGGAACCAGCAAGAAGAGGTCATTAGGACTATGATACAGATTGCTGGGAGGGCTCTTGTGACACAGTGGTAGTGTCTCTACCTCTGGCCCAGAGGACCTCGGTTTAAATCCCACCTGCTCCAGAGGTCTGTCTTAGCACACCTGAACAGGCAAATTGATTTTTTAAAAAGCTTTGACAGGAGAGTTCTGACTGATTTCAATTATCCCAAGAGTATGGACTGCACAGTGGCTCAGAGGTAAGCACTGTTGCCTCACTGTGCCAGAGACCTGGGTTTGATTCCTCCCTCAGTGACTGTCTGTGTGGGGTTTGCACATTCTCTTTGTGGATTTTCTCCAGGTGCTCTGGTTTCCTCCCACAGTCCAAAGATGTGCAAGTTAGGTAGATTGGTAATGCTGAACTGCACTTCCTACCCAGGGATGTACAGGCGAGATGGATTAACCATGGGAAATGCAATTTCATTCTGACTATGGCCAACATTTAATGGACATTCCTAACCATCCTTGAGGAGTGCTGGTGAGCTGCCTTCTTGAACCATTGCAGTCCTTTTTATGTAGGAATACCCACAGTGCTATTATGGAGGGATTTCTGGGATTTTGACCTAGGAACAGTGATAACTTGTATCCCAAAGTGATGGGCTGGATTAAATTGTGCCCTGTATTCATCTATACTATGCATTCTATATCACTTACAGCACAAAAAGATTTTGTCTCCTGAAATCACCTCTTTTGATAATTACCTGAAATTTGTATCTTCTCTTTAATAACCTTCCAATCATTTGGAAAGGTTTTTCCTCAATTGCTCTATATAAATCCTTCATCAGTTGAAAAACCTCTATTAAAACCCATCTAAATACTATGACTGCAAGAACAGGCTGGGAATTCTTAAGTGAGTAACTCATTTCTTAACTCCCCAAAGCATCCACGAGGCACAGGTCAGGAGTATGTCAGACTACTCCCCACTGGCCTGGATGGGTGCAGCTCCAACAATATTCAAGAAGTTCAAAGCAACTGGCTTGATTGGCATTCCATCTATCACCTTCAACATTCAGACCCCTCACTATCATTGAAAATGGTAGCAGCGAGTACCATCTACAAGATGCATTGCCGCAACTCACCAAGGCTCCTATAACAACAGCCTGACCTGACCTTTGCCACCTACAAAGACAAGGAGAGGAAATACAAGGAACACCCCCATTTACAAGTTCCCCTCAAAGTCACACACCATCCTCCTTTGGAAAAATATTGCCATTCCTTCAGTGTTGCTGGGTCAAGCTTTTAGAGCTCCCTTTCCAACAGCACTGTGGATGTACCTTAGCTCATGGACTGCAATAGTTAAAGGAAATGACTCAACTTTTCCATGGCAATGGGGGATGGGTAATGAATGTTATCCTAGACAGCAATACCCAAACCTTATGGCTGAATATGAGAAAAAAAACTTGGCATAGTCTTCTTTGCAATAATCCAGTTTCTGCAGTTGATTCACACACCTGTAATTCCTCATTCTGTCACCACTCTAGTAAAAAATCATATCCTTTCCAAAGGTTTCCTCATGCGTAGTGCACATAAGTTGAACAAAATAGTCCGGAAAGAGTGCTGATTGTTGCTGGATGAATGATCTCTGATGAGCAAAATGATGTTCTTCGTTTAAACCTGTACAGAATATGTGACCATGCAGAAGTAGTAATCTCAATGGAATGCAAGCAGCACTGTTAATTATTAGAAAGAGTGTGTGAGAAATGGTTGAAACCCATTCAGTGTCCTTTCTCACCAGTGGGGTCAATGAACAAACCTCAACAATGATCTGTTCAAGATAGACCATCCTTTGAGTTAAATCTTTTCCCTGGTGGTAGAACCAGGAGTTGTTCCGGTTCCTGAAGATTGAGGTGAGGGGCAAAGGACTAATGGATGGAGTTTAATTTAGTAAAATGTGAGGTGTTGCATTTTGGTAAGGCAAACCAGGCAGGACTTAAACATTTAACAGTAGGGTCTTGGGGAGTGCTGCGAAACCAAGAGAACTACGGGTACAAATGCGTCACTCTTTGAAAATGGAGTCACAAATAGACAGAGTAGTGAAGAAGGTGTTTGGCACACTTAACTTCATTGATAATAACATTGACTAGAGGGGTTGGGATGTCACATCACGGCTGTACAGGACATTGGTGAGGCTACGTTTGGAATACTGGGTACAATTCTAGTTGCGCTTCTTGTTAAACTTGAGAGAGTGTGGAAAGAATTTATAAGGGTGTTGCCAGGGACTGGAGGGTTTGAACTACAGGGAGTGGCAGAATAGGCTGGGACTTTTCCCCCTGGAGTGTAGAAGGCTGAGGGATGATTTTATAGAGGTTTATTAATTTATTGAGAGGCATGGATAGAACAATTAGCCAAGGCCTTTTTGTAGGGTTGGGGGAGTTCAAAACTAGAGGACATAGATTTAAGGTGAGAGGGGAAAAATTTAAAAAGGACCTAAGGTGGGGGGTGGGGGAGGTAACCGTTTTATGCAAAAGTTGGTGCATGGATGAAACAAGTTTCCAGGCGAAGTATGGAGATGGCTACAGTTGTAACATTTAAAAGGCACCAGGATGGGTATTTGAATAGGAAGGGTCAGAGGGATATGGGCCAAATGCTGGCAAATAGGACTAGGTCAGATTGGCATGTCTGGTCAGCGCAGCAGAGTTGGACTGAGAGGTCTGTTTCTGTGCTATATCATTCTGTGACTCTTTGAAGAAATCACTGACCTGTACATCTGACCAGGGAAGGTTCTGAATTGGCGTGGTGACAGGCTCAATCTCCAATTATGCGCAGTAGTTTGGCACACAAAGCAGTGGATTGCTATGCAAGAAGAGTCCTCTTAATTACTGTTTAAAACCTTAAATTCAACAAGGCAGGTGTCCTTTATATGCCCTGGAATTGGTGCTTGCATACCAGCCATTCTTGTAATTTTCTGACCTCCGTTCCCAACTTCAGTTGGGCCTGCAAATTCAGCATTCTCTCAGGCTGCATGGATACAATTTCAATTCTGAAAGGATAATTATCGAAAAGAACAAGAAGACATGCATTTTTATGTATGCATTCACGACCTAAGGACATCAGAAAATGCTTTTTGGTACTTTTTGAAATGCATTAATTGCAGCAATGTGACAATCAAATATGCACCCTCCAAATCGAAATGCAATTTAGTTCTGTGTGACATTGATTGACAGATAAACATTGGCTGAGACACTTAGGAAAACTCATCTAGACAAAATTTAACTGCTGGAAAAGGGACATGCCATTGAAGCTTTGGCTTGCAATCATCAGGCCAGATGAAAGAACACCAAATTTCAAGTGGAGCAAGAATTTATACTGCATGGGAAAAGAGTGTTGATTTGTTGGCAAATTAATTATAATTGAATGAGATGTTGCATGGAGAATGCACTCAGGAATTATGATCTAAAGCTTTTGTTAATTCAAATTATGCAATGCTTGAACATGTTCCTTTTGCCTGCAAAAGACCTGTCATTATGCATGAATATATGTAGCTTTCAGTATGCGTAAATGATCTGAACTGAGAGCCCAACTGATAATAGTAAATTAATTGTTAGCGTAATTCTTAGTACATTCTCAATTGTTCAGAAGGTGCTGCTTAATAAAAAAATCCCAACTAAAATTAGATCTTATGAATAAACAAATGCAGCAATTGCTGGAAAAGCTGAGATCAGGACTGGCAGCATCTGTGGAGAGAAAGCAGAATTAACGTTTTATGTCCAATGACCCTTAGACATTATGACCTCGATTTTCCAATGGTCAGGCAATCCAATTATTCTAATGTAGATGAAAGTTGTACACAGAAACCCTGTAAAATCCCCATTGTGGCACACTCCAAAGGAATTACCCAGGAAATTGAAGATTCGGTTATACAGCTCTTTTTTTGCCTGGGATCCTCAGAAGTTAGCGCTGAAAATGTGTTGCTGGAAAAGCGCAGCAGGTCAGGCAGCATCCAAGGAGCAGGAGAATCGACATTTCGGGCGTGAGCCCTTCATGCCCGAAATGTCGATTCTCCTGCTCCTTGGATGCTGCCTGACCTGGTGCGCTTTTCCAGCAACACATTTTCAGCTCTGATCTCCAGCATCTGCAGTCCTCGCTTTCTCCATCCTCAGAAGTTAGCCATTTAAATTGGAGATTTCAGAAGTTTCCGATAAAATTAATTAAATAATTGCTCATGAAAAGCTAAACTATTAAACATAGAGGAGGCAATGGCCTAATGGTATTATCACTAGAATGTTAATCTAGGAAAGTCAGCTAATGTTCTCATAACCTGGGTTCAAATTCTACTATGCAGATGGTGGAATTTTTAAAAAAGCTAGAATTAAGAATCCAATGATGATCAATTGTTGGAAAAACCCATCTAATACATTAATGTCCCTTAGGGAAAGAAAATGCCACCCTTATCTGGTCTGGCCTACATGTGACTCCAGACCCACAGCAATGTGGTTGATTCTGAACTGCTCTCTGGGCAATTAGAGATGGGCAATAAATGCTGACATACCCAAAGATGCCCATATCCCATAAGTGATTTTAAAAATATAATTTAACTCCTTAGTAACTATCCAACTGATTCCATACTTACCTCATGCACCCACAACAACTCCTCCCCCAGACCACATACGCATGCTAGACTATCCCAGGACCCTACACTGTCCCACTTCAGCCCTGACATCCATCTTTCCTTTGCTCTAGAGCCAACACTCACCTTCCCCCACTTCAGAACTTCTCCCCTCCTCCCCACTCTGAACCTACCATCCCCTGCTCTGCCTCCCATTCCCCCAACCCAGTACACAACCATTACCCCCTCCCCTCATCATCATCTGTTCTGGACTTGGCACCTCCCCTTCTCCACACCCTTCAGACTCATTGCTCCGTTCCTCAGCTCCAGGCCTAATCTATCTTTGTGGCATCCAGCCCAAAAGGATACGAGATCTCCCAACCACACCAACCTACCCTAAACACTGCATTACTTACCAGCACCCCTCTTATTACCTTGCAACATGGACAAAAGAGCTGAATTCCTGAGGTGAGAGCGACAGCCCTTAACATCAAGGCCTCATTGACCAAATGTAGCATCAAGGAGCCCAACCGAAAATGAAATCATCTGGTATCAGAAAGCAAATTCTCTGCTGGTTTGAGTCATACCTGGCACATAGGAAGATGGCTGTAGTTGTTGGAGGTCAGTTATCTCAGCTCTAGGACATCTATGCAGGAGTTCCTTATGGTAGTGTCCCTAACCCAACCATCTTTAGCTGCTTCATCAATGACTTTCTGTCCATCATAAGGTCAGAAGTGGGGATGTTCACTGATGATTACACACTGTTAAGCACTATTTGTGACTGCTCAGATACTGAAATAGTCTGTGTTCAAATCCAGCTGGACCTGGATATCTTGAGCTGACATGTGGCAAGTCACATCGCACCACACAAATGCCAGGCAATGACCATAACCAAAAACAGACAATCCAATTACCATCTCTTGAATTCTCACTGTCAACATCCTTGGTGTTCCTATTGACCCGAAACTCAACTAGCCTCACAATATCAACACTACAAGAGCAGGCCCCAAGCCCATGAATCCTGCTGCAAGTAATTCACCTCCTGACTCCCGAAAGCCTGTCCACCACCTACAGGCTAGAAATCAAGCGTGTGATGGAATACTCCCTACCTGCCTGGATGCGTACAACTCCAACAACACTCAAGAAGCTTGATACCATCCAGAACAAAGTAACCTGCTTGATTGGCATCCATAAACATCCACACCCTCCACCATTGATGCTTAGTACTATCTACAAGATGCACCACAGAAATTCATAAAAGATCTTTAGACAGCACCTTCCAAATCCATAACCACTTCCGTCTAGAAGGACAAGGGCAGCAGATACACCGATACTTGCAGGTTCCCCTCTGTCACTCATCATTCTGAATTGGAAATATATCACCAATCCCTTCACTGTCACTGGTGATAACCTTGGAATTCCCTCCCGAAGGGTATGGTGGGTCAGCCTCCCACATGTGAACTGGAACACTCAGCACCACCTTCTCAAGAGCACCTAGAGATGGGCAATTAATGTTGGCTCCCTGGTGATGTCCATGTCCCATGAGTGAATTTTAAAAAAATCTTTATCTGGCACCTTCCTCCCCAACCCATTTAGCACCCTACTTCTCTGCCACCTCACCATCTGGTATCCCATCTTCCAGTAGCCTAACCTCAGTCTTTCCTTATCCACTTACCATTTGACAATAGCTGTCAAGGTGATTGTGATTGTAGAACTTGAAATTTCAGAATATGGCAGCTGGCTATTTAAAAGCTGAATGATTTGCCTTCCTGCAACAATTCTAAACTATAAGAGAACTTTCAGAATGGAAGTACACCTCTGCATTTCTGAAGAAACTAAGATCAAAATCTCCTGTCAGAAATGGGGAGTTATCGTTTTTGTAAAACAGGGAGCAAAGTGGCAATCTCACAGAGATTGAGCTGGATTTTCTGAGGAGGGGCAATGTTTTGAATTGTGCAAGCATGAGCTGTTGATTATAGCCAATGTTCTGTTGATTGACAGCAGGTCATTTCCTTCAAAATACAGCATTGCTGCATCTTTCTTGATGGCTCCAGGATGGCAAGTTGACAGCATGTCTTTTTTTCTCCTGGTTTGCTTTGAAATGTTGTGATGGAATCTTTTTTAACGAACTGAGGCAGCAGATTGAGCCTTGGTGGGCAGTCGCGGGGGAGTTGCACAGTGGCAGTGGGCAGCATGGTGGCACAGTGGTTAGCACTGCTGCCTCACAGCACCAGAGACCCGGGTTCAATTCCCGCCTCAGGCAACTGACTGTGTGGAGTTTGCACAGTCTCCCCGTGTCTGCGTGCGTTTCCTCTGGGTGCTCCGGTTTCCTCCCACAGTCCAAAAATGTGCAGATTAGGTGAATTGGCCATGCTAAATTGCCCGTAGTGTTACATGAAGGGGTAAATGTAGGGGAATGGGTCTGGGTGGGTGGCGCTTCGGTGGGTCGGTGTGGACTTGTTGGGCCGAAGGGCCTGTTTCCACACTAATCTAGTAATCTAACCTAAAATAAGACACATGATTTCAAAATAAGGTATCTCGCATAAAGACAACGAGGAATTTCTACTCTTAGAGAGTTAGGCAAAAGTGAGGACTGCAGAGGTTGGTAATTAGAGTCACGATTAGAGTGGTGCTGGAAAAGTACAGCAGGTCAGGCAGCATCCGAGGAGCAGGAAAATCAACATTTTGGGCAGGAGCCCGTCATCAGGAATCATTCCTGATGAAGGGCTCCTGCCCGAAACGCCGATTTTCCTGCTCCTCGGATGCTGCCTGACCTACTGTGCCTTTCCAGCACCACTCTAATCTTGACTCTTAGAGGGTTATCAATCTTCAGAATTGTCCACCCTAGAGAACAATAGAGGTTGAATAATTGAATATATTCAAGGGTGAGTTGTTTGATCTACAACGGAATATGGGGCATTGGAGGGGCAGGTAAGCAGCAAGTTGGAATTGAAAGCATGATCAAATTGGCCATGATCTAATTGAATAGTGGACTAGGCTTGAGGGCCAACTGGTCTTTTCCTGCCCTTATTTCTTATTTTCTTATCTTATTAAATGTCTCACCTGAAAGAATGTACATCCTAATATCAGAACAGCATAATTGCATTTTGTTTTCACATCCAGGGTATTCTTACACACAACTGAACATATTTTTCCCATAACCAAATTAATTTCCATCTATTATCCAGCACCAGTAGATCATTTTCAAGTGATTAATTTACATGCAATGCCCATTGACGGCCAGGCGTAGGCAGAAGGAAAGGGGACTACGTCAAAATGGAGTTGAACATCATTTTATTCTTTGCTTTTAAGTAAAATTACTATTTTGATGGATTCAACAACAGTAACCTGTATTATCAATGGTGCTTTAGTCCCCTGGATTGATTCTTTTGTATTGCAATAAAGGCAACCGATACTCATGCTCGGAATGGAACCACATCCAACCTAGAGTCATAGAGATGTACAAACGGAAAGCATCCTTCGGTCTAACTCATCCATGCGGACCAGACATCCTAAACTAATAGTCCCATTTGCCAGCACTTGGCCCATATTCCTCTAAACCCTTCCTATTCAAATACCCACCCAGATGCTTTTTAAATGTTGTAATTGTACCAGCGTCCACCACTTCCTCTGGCAGTTCAATCCATACATGCACCACCCTCTGTATGAAAAAGTTGCCCCTTTAAATCTTTCCCTCTCACCCTAACCCTATGCCATCTAGTTCTGGATTCCCCCATCTCAGGGAAAAGACCTTGTCTATTTACCCTATCCATGGCCCTCATGATTTTATAAACCCAAATTGGATGGTTAACTATTTCCTGATGAGGTAAAGCATAGGCAGATGTGAAGAAAAGGGTCCTCTTCTACAGGTGAACTGAGGTGACGCAGACTGAACTATGGCTGCATTGAGTGGTACAAGAAGCTCAAAGCACTGAATGGCCTTCACTTTCCCTCATTCTATGGCATCAATCAACACTCTGACCTCCACAGTGTCACATTCTCTTTCACTATCTTACACCAACCTAGCTGTGCACCTCTCAGAATGGGAATGGGAATTGATGAAGGATTATGCACAGCTGGTTCCTGACTGAAGTCTAATAATGAATCTCAATAGATTTCAAAACCTATCCATTTGGGATGATCGCCAATTTCTAATGGGTTTTAACAGCCACTGATCTGAAAATCACCCTTGATGACCCTACCAATTGGCTGCAAGAATTCTGGGAATACAATCAACTAAAAACAACATTTAACAATGTTTCAGGAACTCAAAACTCCCCAGTGAGGATTCATGCCATTTAGAGTATTGGCATTATTGCATTGAATATTATCTATATTGAATATTAGTTTCAAAGGCAAATCAGCTACTCAATACTCTATTAAATTTATTACTCAAATATCTTTTGCAGACCTCTTATGCTTGAAATAACAGAATTTAAACTTTTATAATTTGATTCCTGTCTGATGCACAAGGTGTGCCTCCTTTTACGACTTCAGTTTCCTTTTTATCAGAAGCAATATCCGACCAACATAACAAAATTGGTGGCTCCATGACTTCACATCCTAAAAATGCAATCATTACAACAAGTTAGTGCCTGAAACTGGGAGAATAGTTTTCTTCTCTGACATTGTAGAGTTTATTCTTCTCAAACTCAATCAATTGTCTTCATATAGATTCACATATAAACAGGCTTTTCAGCCCAAAATGTTTATTGTTGAACCCCCCTGAAATTAAAAGACATTGATGGGAGGAACACCTAAGAATAAAAGGCATACAAGTTAAGTAAAACGCTGTTTTTAAAATAAATTAATTTCACTGCTTTAATCTATTTTACACATATCAGGTATGTGAGCAAAATCTATTTGATTGACAGCCAATAATCATTTAGTATATTCATTTTCTTCCTAACTGGTATCATAGGTTGAAACATAATATTGGGTGACCAATGGCAGGAGAGTTGGTGAGCAACAATAGAGGGCAAAGGTCATGTGTTGGTACTTCCTACTAGAGTGCACCTGTGTTTGTGCTCCACATGAGCTCCCTCCCACCTTCAACCCTCCAAAACAATATAGCTTTCTGTTCTTTTCTCCCTTATATACTTATCAACTGTAGTGATTATAACAAGGTCAGCCAGGTAGACATCACAGAATATGAGTTCCCTGAATGGAGCTGTTAATCTGGTCCAATCAAGGAACCCTGGCTGACAGCTATAAACAGGAGTGTCAGAAGTTCTGTTCACTCTGAGGGCTGGCTCAGAAGAAGTTGGACCAGTGTCAAGTACTATGCACTTGTAAATAAAGGGTGATTTGCTGATGAGACTTTACACAAGGCTCCTCTAAGCAAGAGTTTACTTTAAGGGATGGAATTTGGTACTGAAACCATGGAAATGGCCCTGCATGGGTAAAATGCATGGTTGATGCGAGGTAAGGTCCCGTGATATACAATGTTCAGATAGGTCAGGTGGCCCTGAACAAGTTCATGGACCAGGTGAACGCTGCAAATTCACAAATGGGGCAGGAGCAAAACACAGTCAATTCCAGCAGAGGTACAGTATGGAGTTAGTTACTGAGTAAAGTTCCCTCCATACTGTCCCCATCAAACATTCCCAGCAGATGAACAGAATAAAGTTAGTTGCAGAATAAAGTTTCCTCTACGCCATCCTATTAAACACTCCAAGGACAGGTATCAGATGTGAATAGACACAGAATAAAGTTGCCTCTTCACTTTCCCCATTAAATACTCCCAGGACTGCTACTACACAGAGTTAGATACAGAATGAAGTTCCTTCTACTGTTTTAAACAGAAAGTAAACCTCCCCAGCACAGGGGTTAGATATAGAGAAATAAATCTAGTCTTTTAAACAGAAACTCTCAAAATAGTTAAATAGCCCCTGCTGGGAGACTGAAAGGCCAATATACTACTGAACTCAGTTTTTTTTTAATTAATTCATGGAATATGGACATCTCTGGCTAGACCAGCATTTACTACCTGTCCCTAATTGCCTAGAGGAGTTAAGAGTCAACCATATTTTTTGTGGTTCTGGAGTCACATGAAGACTAAATCAGTTAAGGATGACAGATTTCCTTCCTCAAGGAACATTAGTGTTCCAGATGGGTTTTCCAACAATTGACAATGGTTCCATGGTCATCATTAAATCCTTAATTCCAAATTTTTAAAATTGAATTCAAATTCCACTATCTACCATAATGGAATTTGAACTCGGGTCCTTAGAATATTAGCTGAGTTTCTGGATTAATATTCCAATAGAAATAGTAGTAGGCCATTGCTTCCCCTTTAATCTATTGAGTGATGAAGGTTCATGATGTATTAATTTTACAAATTGGGAAGTTGGGTTCTAAAGAGGACAGGACCATGTTTAGCTTGATATTTTATATGTATTTCTATATAGTGTGGGTTAAAAAGGATGGACCTAAGTTTCATTCTTGAGTTTTATGTACTCTGGTTGGATGTCTGAAATTTTGTTTACATGCATCCAAAAGAAGCTTTTAACCCCTTGAGGTTATTTATTCAGTGACTTAGCAATAACAGAGAGAAAAGAAGGGTTGTTACCTATCAGTGTGCCCAAGGACAGGCAAACTAAGGCAGACAGAAAGTTTCCCTTTAGAGGGAGAAAACCCACCAGACATTCAGTTAGAATGTGTGCTCAGAGAGGAAAGGTCTTTTCCAGTCACAGTGTAGTTTATCAGTCTCCAGAACAATCAGGACAGGAGAATGATATCTAGAGAGGCTCCGTAAGCAGACGATTGTAGAAGAGTAATTTAATTAATTCATGTTAAGAAATAAGAGATTTAAGGATTTCATGAAGAGATTTTAACATCAGAAGCTAGCATAGAGCTGGGTCCAGAATTTTGCCAGTAAGAAACTAAGTATGGCAGCACGAGCTGATCTTTAAATTGGAAACAGGTTGACTCTTCAGTGAGATTTGAGTAGCTGCAAGGTTGTTATTGAGATAAAATGGGTTGAATTTCTATTGCTCATATTTATAGTAAAACAATTTCTGATAATTCTTATATAGTGAAAAATAGCTTGTGCTTTTCCCTTTTATGTGCACCAAACTTTCATGTTGGTTTGTTCAATGTACATTTTTACCATCAACAGGGTCAGAAGATATGTAACCAACTCTTTGGGTAAAGATTATTGTGGCATGGTGGAGATAACATGTTGGGATATAAGTGATTATAAAGACATATCTCAACATACCCATTTCAACATAACCAATTTTTAGACCATTTCAAACTGTGACCAGTATTTCTCGATTCTGCACCATGCCACATTCACTCATCACCTCTGTGCTTTCTGAACTGCATTGGTTCCTGGCCCAGCCACACCTCAATTTTAATATCCAAATTTGGTTTTAAATCCCACGATAGCATTGTCCTTCTCTAACTTAGTAACTTCCTCAGCCCTTGCAAACCTTTGATTTCTCTTTGCTCCTCCAATTCTGACCCCTTGTATAGCTTTGGTTTTCATCACTCCACATCATTTGTTGCCATGACTTCAGCCATTTAGGTCCCAAAATCTGGAATTCCTTACTGAAACACTGCTGACCCTGTTTCCTGCTTTAAGATAGCCTTTAACGTACAATTTCTGCCCTGATATATGGATCGTTATCAAAATTTATTTGATAACGTTCCTGTTAGGCAGTTTGAGACATTTTACGATGCTACAACACACAGGAAAATAAATAGGCCAGTCAGCCATTGAGGTAAAAACAATGACTGCAGATGAGGGAAATATATCCCTGGTGGTGGGGTCTGTTTGGAGGTGGCGGAAATGTCGGCGGATGATTTGGTTTATGCGAAGGTTGGTAGGGTGGAAGGTGAGCACCAGGGGCGTTCTGTCCTTGTTGCGGTTGGAGGGGTTGGGTCTGAGGGCGGAGGTGCGGGATGTGGATGAGATGCGTTGGAGGGCATCTTTAACCACGTGGGAAGGGAAATTGCGGTCTCTAAAGAAGGAGGCCATCTGGTGTGTTCTATGGTGGAACCGCTCCTCCTGGGAGCAGATACGGCGGAGGCGGAGGAATTGGGAATACGGGATGGCATTTTTGCAAGAGGTAGGGTGGGAAGAGGTGTAATCCAGGTAGCTGTGGGAGTCGGTGGGTTTGTAGAAGATGTCAGTGTCAAGTCGGTCGTCACTGATGGAGATGGAGAGGTCCAGGAAGGGGAGGGAGGTGTCAGAGATGGTCCAGGTAAATTTAAGGTCAGGGTGGAATGTGTTGGTGAAGTTGATGAATTGCTCAACCTCCTCGCGGGAGCATGAGGTGGCGCCAATTCAGTCATCAATGTAGCGGAGGAAGAGGTGGGGAGTGGTGCCCCACCCCTCTCCGCCTTCCACAAAGACCGTTCCCTCCGTGACTACCTGGTCAGGTCCACGCCCCCCTACGACCCACCCTCCCATCCTGGCACTTTCCCCTGCCACCGCAGGAACTGTAAAACCTGCGCCCAAACCTCCTCCCTCACCTCTATCCAAGGCCCCAAAGGAGCTTTCCACATCCATCAAAGTTTTACCTGCACATCCACTAATATCATCTATTGTATCCGTTGCTCCCGATGCGGTCTCCTCTACATTGGGGAGACTGGGCGCCTCCTAGCAGAGCGCTTTAGGGAACATCTCCGAGACACCCGCACCAATCAACCAAATCGCCCAGTGGCTCAACATTTCAACTCCCCCTCCCACTCTGCCGAGGATATGGAGGTGCTGGGCCTCCTCCACCGCCGCTCCCTCACCACCAGACGCCTGGAGGAAGAACGCCTCATCTTCCGCCTCGGAACACTTCAACCCCAGGGCATCAATGTGGATTTCAACAGTTTCCTCATTTCCCCTTCCCCCACCTCATCCTAGCTTCTAACCTCCAGAAACTCGATCCCCTGACCTGTCCGGACTTGTCCGACCTGCCCAGCTCCTTTTCCACCTATCCACTCCACCCTCTCCTCCCTGACCTATCACCTTCATCTCCTTCCCCACTGACCTATTGTACTCTATGCCACTCTCTCCCCACCCCCACCCTCCTCTAGCTTATCTCTCCACGCTTCAGGCTCTCTGCCTTTATTCCTGATGAAGGGCTTTTGCCCGAAACGTCGATTTTGCCTGTCCTCGGATGCTGCCTGAATTGCTGTGCTCTTCCAGCACCACTGATCCAGTCAGCCATTGAGACCATTTCAGTGCTATATAAATGCAACCTATTTTTGTGATGTATCATGTGATTTATACAGCTTGTGCAACTTAAACAGGGTTTGGTTCATGCAATCAGTTGAAAACTGATTACATTAGATACATCTTTACACAATTGGTGTTGCAGTTATTGATATTGAAGACTGCTAAATACTAGAATGCTGTGAGTGATTTTTTTTCTATTGTGTTGTTTTAGGATGAAAACAACTATTGTTGCATTACGCAAACCTGGATTTGGCTGTTGTGCAGGTTCTGTGGGTCTGATTTCCTTTTAGTCGAATTCCATTAAAATGACATCATTGCAATTAATGAGAGTGTCTGTAATGATCTGGATTGCTTAGTGTGGTTCAACCAAATACAAGTTCATTTCTCATGACTTGAGATTTCAAAGATTTTTGTTTTATTCATATTCTGTTTTCATAAACTGTAAGTTTCTGTTTATTCACTTTGTCACTATATTAGAGAGTTTGAATAAGTCCATTTCATTTGTATTAGATTGGTAGGAGTTAGTAGGGGCTCAGCAAGACAAGAAACTGACATCGAAGTTATTTTTCTCATCAGTCTGTTCAGAGATGTTATTATATATGGGACTTGAACCTATGGGAACATATGGGACTTGAACTTAGGCCTCCCAACCGAAAAGCAGGGACGCAATCACTGTACTACAAGAACCCTACAATGACATTTAAGATCACTTGCCTGTGACAGAAATCACCTGAATTTCATTTCCAATTTTTTTTAAACTTGCTTTTTGTGCATGGGCATTACTGACTAGCCAGCATTTATTGACTATTATTAGTTGCTCTTGAGATGGTGGAGGTGAGCTGCCTTCTTGAACCACTGCAGTCCACCTGCTGTAAGTTGACCCACAGTGCCCTTAGGGAGAAGATTCTAGGATTTGAGGCAATGATAGTGAAGGAATCGCAAGTGATTGGTTTCAAGTCAGGATAATGAGTAACTTGGAGGAGAACGTGCAGAGGGTGGTGTTCCCATGAATCTACTGCCCTTGTCCTTCTAGATGGGATTTGTTGTTGTGGATTCACAGTGTGTCTTGTGGGTAGTACTGTACATACTGCAGCACTTGAAGGATGGCAGTTACATATTTGTAGATGTGGTGCCAATCAAATGAGCTACTTTGTCCTGGATGGTGTTAAACTTCCTGAATGGTGTGGGAACTGCACTCCTACAAGCAAGAGGGGGTCATTCCATCATACTCCTAACTTTCGTCTTGTAGATGACAGGTTTTGCGGAGTCAGGAGTTGACTTACTCACCGCAGTATTCTTAATTATCTATTTAAAACATGAATGGTGAATAGGTATTCCCTGTGATTCAAAGTGCTCTCTCTTTGCTCTTTCTGTGAAAACATCAAACAGCAGTTTTTAATAATTAAATCTATAACCCCATTATCATCAATGCAGCTACTAGCAACAAAGCTGGAATAAATGCAGAAAAACTATGAAACTCAGAAGGTCTGGCAGCATCAGTGGAGAGAGAAGCAGAGTTAAAATTTTGAGTTAGATATGAATTCTCTATCTGTTTGGTCAATGCTCCCAGTTCTGCACCAGAAGCATTTACCTAGATTTAGTGTTCAAACCTTTGGAACTAGATTTGAGCCCATGACTTTCTTGCGGTGTTCCCAGAGAATGAAGATTTAATGTATTTCTTTTTATCTGAAACCACTAATTGCGAAAGGAAGAAGCAACTCTGAGTAAACAAGACATTTCAAGCTTAAAGCCCACTTTTGTACTTGAAGGTCCCCAATCAGGATAGTCTTATTTGAATTATAATAACTTTTGATTGAATACAAGTTGTAACTGTAGTCTGATACAGGCACATCTGTTGCTAGGAGTTGCTGGAACCTTGTTTAATTACAAACAAGATAGCTTTGCTTTCATTGGTTAATGGGTGTAAGCTTGCTTTTAACTAGCCAATGAAGTTGAAGGGTGGAGATTCTATGTTTATCTATAAACCAGCTCTGAGTGGAATGATGGCTGTGTGGAAGGTTAGTACGAATTGTTTATAATGAATCTTAAAAATGTCTTCTGTGAGTTATTTTTCTAAGCATGAAGATTTTATAGCTGTTTCAGCATGGATGAATGAGCACAGCCAGCTAAACTGGTGTCAGGTGTTTATCTTCTGTTGGGACAAATGTTTACCAGATAATAAATCTTGTGCCTGCTTGTATTTGAGGAAGTAAAACAACAGCATACCAGTGTTTTAAAATTTCTGTTTTGCTGGGAGCTTCTGACTAAATGACTTGTGGCTGTAAGGTGTTCATAACAGGGAGGGTGCATAGCCAGCAGTCATAGTGCATTATTGGTACCAATGATGTGTAAAATAAAGAGTTCCTGCAGCAGGAATTTGGAGAGTTATGTAGTAGATTAGAAGACTACTGAGGTTGTAATCTCTGGATTACTTCCACTGTCATGTGCAACTGAGTAAAGGAATAGGAAGGTAGGTTAAATGAATGACTGAAAGGATTGTTTAGGAGGGAGGGGTTTATGACTTTTGGATTGATAGGCCAGCTTCTGGGGTAACTGGGGTCCTGTACAAACCTAGTGGGTTGCACCTGAACCAGAATAAGTCCAATATCCTTGCTGGGAGGTTTTACTGGTGCTGTTGGGGAGATTTTAAACTGATCTGGCAGGGTGATGGGCCACAGAGTACATGAAAAGTTAGGAGCCAAGTCCAATTCCCTATAGGAGGAAGACCACAAAAGTCCTGTGGGTGGAGAAGATATGGGCAGGATAAGGCACATGAGAGGACTAGAAAGCTCTATTGTCTATTTTAATGCAAGGAGCCTGACTGGTAGGATGGATAAACCTACAGCACTGAGACATGGTTGAAGGAAGGACAGGACTGGCAGCTCAACATTCCAGGTTATCCAAGTTTCAGGTGTGATGGAGAGATGACGTGGGAGCATTGTATTATTGACAAAAGAAACTATCACTACAGTAATGTGGGAAGATATCCTAGCAGGACCTTTGAATCAGGCTATCTGGGTACAGATGAGAAATAAAAAGTGGGGTGTTCACCTTGCTAGAATTCTACCACAGGCTCCTCAATCAGAGGGAGATGGAAGTGCAGCTTTGGAGGCAAATCAGAAAGATGAGAGAAACACTGTTGTAGGGAATTTCAGTTTTGCTGACATTAACTGAAAAGATCAGATGGGTTGAAATATTTTTAAAGTGCATCCAGGAGATCTCTATGCCAGTATGTAGCTTCACCTACTAAAGATAGGGCAGTGCCAGACCTAATCCTACTGAATGAAGTCATAAGTGAGCATTTTAGGAAGGGTGGCCATAACTCTAAGTTTCAAAGCCATTATGGAAAAGGATAAGGATAGTACAGAAGTTAAATGTCGAAAATGGGTGAATGCCAATTTCAATATTGCTAGACAGGACCTGACATAAAGGTTACCCCCAAAACATTGACTTCTGTACCTCGTGATGCTGCCCACTTGCTGTGTTCTTCCAACCTCCTATCTGTCTACTTTGGATTCTAGCATCTGCAGGTTTTTTTGTCTCTACACGTAAACTGGGGGCAGATACTTATAGGTAAATCTACATTTGGAAAGTGGGAATCCATTTCAAGTACTACAGTGAAAGTTTAGGGCCAGTATGTTCCTCCCAAGAGTGAAGGGCAAGGGCAGTAAGTCCAAAGAACTATCAATGTCAAAGGGTATTGAAAGTTTGAAAAAGGAAGTATATGTTGAGTCCAGTGCATTTATAAACTGGGGAGGCCCTTCAAAAGTGTACAGTATAGGAGACTGCTTAAAAAGCAAATGAGGAGAAATAATACTTAGTTAGCCTTGGGATTTTCCTTGTTCCCACCTGCAAAAAAATGTCATGAGTCAGATTATTTCCAGGAAAAGAATAGGACCTCCAAGACCAAATGGACAATCTATGCCTGGAGCCAATGGATGTGGGTGAGGTCTTAAATGAACACTTCTGATCCATATTCAGAGGTGGAATACACTGTAGCTGGAGATTAAGTGCATAAATACCCCAGGTCCTGATGAGATCAGAATGCTATGGAAGGCAAGATGATATTTAATACTTAATTGGCTACAGGTGAAGTGCTAGATGACTGAGGGATAGGTAATGTGGTTTCTTTTATTAATGAAGGACAGCAGGGATTGGCCAGGTAATTACAGACCAGTGGTAGGGAAGTTATTTGGGAAAATTCTGAAGGACAGTATTAATCAACATTTTGAAAGGTGAGGATTTATCAGGGATAGTCAGCACAGATTTGTTAAAGGGAGTTCCTGTCTGACAAATTCAGATTTTTGAAGTTGACTAAATATGTTGAGGTTAGTGTCTGTCTCCCTCTGTCTACATGGCTTTGCACCAGGTGCTCCAGTCTCCTCCCACAGTCCCATTATTCCTTGATCCTATTTCTATTGAGATGTCTACATTAATTAATTTGTTGGCCCTAAAGTTTTACCTCTAATTTAAAATGGTCTTAAATGTTCTTCCTTACTTTAAAATCCCTCTGTGCAACTCTCCAGCTACAATCCTGAGTTCTCTACAATCTTCCAGTTCCATCCTTTAGTGCATCCATGCTGTTGATCTCCATCATTAGCCGTTATGCTTTCAGCTACCTAGGTACCAACATCTGGAATTTCCATCCCACAACAATGTCATATAAAGTAATGGTCCAGATAGTTAATGTTGTGGCTGCATTTACCTCCATTCAATCTATTGATGTCTGTTTTTTTTTTGTTCTGAAGGGATCTAGGACAAAGCCCTAATGGAGACAAATGTTTCATCTCTAGCTTCTGATGATCTTTATTATTGTGCCGAACTAGTCAATGGAATTTTAACGTATTGGCATTGAGCAACAAACTATCCCTTGTTTTCTTACCACTCAATAGTGGTTTATTCTCTACCACTGCTAATGGATAGACCCTTTACAATAGTATAGGAAGAAGGATTGATTAAAGTTCGCTTTGAAAGAATAGAAAGGTGATGTTTCATGGCATTTCAAGAGATAACTCTCTGGGAAATAGGAGTGTGCATCTGTTCCCAAAATAAGCAGTAATGGACTTGGGATACATAGGCTGATTCAGACTGAGATAAAGGGAAAACTCTTCATTAGGAGGGTGGTATTCCTTTGACATTCTCTATCCTAGAAAGCTGTGGGGGCCAAGTCAGTGAATATATTTTTGACAGAAATACCTTTCTCGAAGCCAAGGATGTTGGGGATGGCTGGGAGAGAGTGGGATTATCTCGGAGATAGAGAGTTCAGCCATGATCATGTTGGATGGGATAGCAGCCTTGATAGGCTTAATAGCATATTGTTGCTCCTATTTTCTGTTTCATCTACCTGGTTTTGATTTAATTTTGATCTTTGTGTTGGTTTGTTGTTATAGTGGCCCATTAAGGGCTGTCTAATCTGCTTAACACTTTAGTTTAATAAGAGTAGATAAAAGGTTTATGCCATTTTTGCTGTCAGTGCGAGCTTTAATTTACTTTGGATAATTGATTTTGGTTTTAAGTGTAGAAAAGTGGGGGTACAGCTGATTAAAAGCTGTGCCAGGCACCTCCTTAACCCAAAGTGAAAGTGGATAGCTAGCTGTATGTTTAAGATTTAAAAGAACATTAACATCCCAACCCAGCCTCATCTGTTTTAGGAGGTTAAAAATTATCTCCCAATTTATTTGGAGTTTCTGCCAAAGTTAAAATGCTAGATTGAGGAAGTCTGTAGAAACTCCATCGTATTATTCTTGATTTTGTAGTTTCGGCCATGGAGGTGAATTTTACAGAAAGCTGGGCTGCACAGTGACTCAGTGGTTAATATTGCTGCCTCTCAGCACCAGCAACCTGGATTTGATTCTAACCTTGGATTTCTGTCTGCGTGGAGTTTACACGTTGTCCTAGTGTGTGCATGGGTTTCCTCCCACAGTCCAGGTTAGGTGGATTGGCCATGCTAAATTGCCCATAGTGTCCTGGAATGTGCAGAGTAGTGGATTAGCCATGGGAAATGCAGGGTTACAGGGATAGACTGGAATTAGGTGGAATGCTCTTTGGAAGGGTTGTGTGGACTTGATGGGCCAAATGGCCTGTTTCCACACTGTGGGGATTCTATGACTGTTAGTGCATTTCAAAGTTGGATGAAGCTGCATAAAATAAAGCAGGTGACCAGTCCAGTCTTCTTTCCCCACCTGCACCCTAGACCTTGATATTTTGGGATGGGTAAGGTTTCAAACAGCTCACTTTGTCTACTTAAGGACTTCAATACACCTAAGGCAATTAGCTGCCACTTGCTCAAGGGTCACAATCTGCCACTGGTAATTTATCTATCTGTGGGGTCATGATAAACAACCTGGCAGCTAATTGTGGACAGAAAATCTGAAGGCTTCTTGGGAGGGTCTGTGTGCCCATTAGGGCCACCCTCATCCCTGCCCCACCAAAGAGATCAGCCTTGTTTGTCCTAGTTCCCTAACACCATAAATGTACCCCCTTGCTGGGATCTCTGAGCCACACCTGCTCAATCTCAGGACTTCCATCTTCATAGGAACAGAAGTAGGCCACTCAGCCCCTCAAACCTGCTCCACCATTTTTAAAACAAAACCGGTTGATCTGTGGCCTAACCCCATTTGCCTATCTTGCACCCATATCTCTTGATACCCTTGCTAATAAAAAAAAGTCTATTAAATTTAAATTTAATAATTGAATTGACATTGACACATTTGAGGAAGAGTTCCTAACCTCTATTACTCTTTGCATGTAGAAGTGCTTTCTAACGCCTCTCCTGAATGGTCTGGCCTTAATTCTTATACTATGCTCCTGGTTCTAGAATCTTCAACCAATGGAAATAGCTTATCTTTATCTACTGTCTTTTCATGTTAATATTCTGAAGACCTAAATTAGGTCACTCCTTAACATTCTAAATTTTAGAGAATTAAAACCTAATTTGTCTCATCTCTGACTTAATCCTTGATGTCCAGGTATTATCTTGTTAATGTGCATTGAACTCCTGTCAGGACCAAAACACCATTCCTAAAGTGTGGTGCCCAGATCTGTTAACAGTACTCTTAAATCATTAGAATCTCTCCAGTGTGGAACAAGGCCATTGCATCCACACCACTCCTCCATTCAGAATCCCACCCAGACACACCCGATCCCTGTAATCCTGCATTTCTCATGGCTAATCCACCTAGCCTGCACCTCTTTAGATTGTGGGAGGGACACCAGAGCAACCCACATACTGGGAGAATGCGCAAACTTCACACAGACAGTCACCCAAAGCTGCAATTGAATCCCTGGAGCTGAGAGGCTGCGGTGCCAACCACAGAGTCGCCATGCTGCTCTAATTGGGATCTAACCAGGATTTTGTGTAACTGCAATATAATGTCTGTATCTGTCTACTCTAGCCCTTTAGATATGAAGACCAGCATTCCATTAGCCTTTTTCTCTTTTCTGCACCAGTTTATGGTATTTTAACCAGTTAGGCACCTGAAGCCCCAAATTCTGTTGGATGTTTGCTGTATTTAACTTTAACTTCTTAAAAGAAATGCCCTGATCTGCTGTTTTTTGGTCTGAAATGGATAACTTCATACTTGCCACATTAAAATCCATCTGCCACAGCATTTATCAGTGTCCGTTATTTTATGCTGTCATTGACAGTGTCTAGGAGAAAGTGAGGACTGCAGATGCTGGAGATCAGAGCTGAAAATGTTGCTGGAAAAGCGCAGCAGGTCAGGCAGCATTCAAGGAACAGGAGAATCGACGTTTCGGGCATAAGCCCTTCTTCAGGAAAGGCCGCCTTCACCTACCACCCCACCAACCTCCATATACAGCGTATCATCCGCCGTCATTTCCGCCACCTCCAAACGGACCCCACCACCAGGGATATATTTCCCTCCCCTCCCCTATCAGCGTTCCGAAAAGACCACTCCCTCCGTGACTCCCTCGTCAGGTCCACACCCCCCATCAACCCAACCTCCACTCCCGGCACCTTCCCCTGCAACCGCAAGAAATGCAAAACTTGTGCCCACACCTCCCCACTTACTTCCCACCAAGGCCCCAAGGGATACTTCCATATCCGCCACAAATTCACCTGCACCTTCACACACACCATTTATTGCATCCGCTGCACCCGATGTGGCCTCCTCTATTTGGGGAGACAGGCTGCCTACTTGCGGAACGTTTCAGAGAACACCTCTGGGACACCCGGACCAACCAACCCAACCACCCCATGGTTCAACATTTCAACTCCCCCTCCCACTCCACCAAGGACATGCAGGTCCTTGGGCTCCTCCATCGCCAGACCATAGCAACACAACGGTTGGAGGAAGAGCGCCTCATCTTCCGCCTCGGAACCCTCCAACCACAAGGGATGAACTCAGATTTCTCCAGTTTCCTCATTTCCCCTCCCCCCACCTTGTCTCAGTCAAATCCCTCGAACTCAGCTGTTAGAAACGAAAATCGCTTCTCAATAATCGCTCTAGACAAATTCAGGAAAACAAAGTTTTATTAGCAAGTCTGCAGAGTTGGGCACTCTTCTGAGAAAAGCGCGCCAGGCTAACAAAGTTTTCGATTAAATACAGTTCAAGCTCCTCCCTTCTATAGCTCTAAAGAGTCACGAGGTTCACATTCTGAACATTCATTATTTTTCCATTCTGGACCCTTATCACAAAGTCTGCAGTATATGTCTCCCTAGTTGTTTTTCTAGCCTGCAGTCTTATCAGTCAAGGACTTATTCTTCTCTGTCAGAGTTAGTGGTCTTATCAATCAAGGACTTGTTTTTCTACTCTGTCTCGTCCTTTATTATAGAGAAGCATGTTTTACCCTACCCCCACGGCTCTATTCCCCTTAGACTCTGAGGTCATGCACATCTTAACTATTTGTACCGAAATCGTCTCTCACAATTCCACCCTTTCTGTTTTTAAGATGTGCATGACAAAGACAAGCGTCCTCCCATCAGGGGCCCGGGAAATCCTTGGTCTTTCGCAGCAACAGCACCTTAAGTTCCTGCGTTCCATGTTGGGGTACCGCCACTGCCTGGAGTTGGGAAATATTTTTCTGGATTAAAGATTGAACACAGGGGATCAGGCAGGGTAAGATGAGTAGAAGCATTACGCCCCCCCCAGCCACCAGTAACGCCGTGCGCCACCAACTACCACCTAGGAGACCATCCCACCATCCAATGCCACCAAGAGGGCGCCAGGATTGAACCGGCACATGGGCCAGTTTCCGAATTTTATCGGAAATCTTCAAAACCTCTTTACCATTATCGTCAATTTTCAGACAGCAGTTAGTCAGGTTAAACTTCCCGCACACGCCCCCTTCCGAGGCCAACAGATAATCCAAGGCAAGCCGGTTTTGGTATATAGCAGCCCTCATCTGATCCTGCTGCATAGCCAGCAACTCCAGGGCCAGGGCGGTCTGATTAGTAATGACCTCCACGACTGCTTGGAGCCTGATAATTCGGTTTAACATATAGATAGGAGTACGGTATCCCCATGATCCGTCCTGTGCCCACGTAGCAGGCCCGTAGTATTCAATAATACGGGCCGGTGGCCACTCATCCCCCCAATCACCGACTTGGATATCCCTTGGCGACCTACGCAGGGAGTCAAAGAGTTTAACTCCCAAATCATCGCCTTCCTCCCGGGGTAATAGGAAGAATTCAGGTCTTATTAGACCCAGGAAGCATACTCCAGCCCATCCCATGGGCAGTTTGGAATATGCCTGATTACCGCATATCCAAAATAGGCCATCTGGAGCAGGCCCTCCCTGCCTCACAACGTCATACCACAACTCCTTTACCCCAGGGACGCCCTCATAAGGACCAGGACCACTGCAATTCCAGTATTCGGATTGTTGGCCCCGTGGCAGAGTCTGGACAGGATTATTCCAGCATTGATTCCCCTGACAACCACCGCTCCACACTCTTTTCATGCCATCGGAAGGGTCAGCACTTAGCTCGTAAGAGGAGGAATCAGAACGTAACCGAATGCAATTTTGATGATCTCGGTTTGCAATGTACCAAGCAATATTCTCAGGCCACCATACTTGTGTGGTGGCATTCAATACACTCTGACAGGGACTAATTCCTACCTCCACGGTCCCCTTGCCTTCAACACATAACTGGCCCTCAGGGCTATTTGTCAGTCTCCACCCCTGGCTTTTCCTTTCGTTGACATGTGTCCAATTGTATTGAAGCAATTCCCATATGTCTAAGCTTTGCCCAGTCCACGGCCATTGTTCTGACATATGTGGCCCCCCACAAACCCAGCAATTGCTAACATTTAAAACAGTGGCAATCCTAGAGGTGAGATCAATAAACAGGTTTTGTGTTACATCAGGGAGCTCAATCTGCTCTTCTACCTCTTTGTATATAGATGGCACTTTAGAGACAACGACCGTTCTCTGACGGTCGTTCTCTTTCTCTAACTCCCGTTCAGTGTTCTGAACTCTGGTCTCCTTGACTCTGTCAACCTGCTCTCTGAGCAACACGGAGGGTAGGCCCCACTGCCCATCTTTGTTAACACACACCCAGCGGTCATTTTTAGGGCACCCACGGACTTTGCCACCGTACCCTTTATTATACACTTGATAATAGGGTTTTCCATCCTCCCAACATTCTTGCCGTGCATTCACATCGTAACACCGATCGTTCACATGGGAGTGAGACACAAATGATCCCGAGTAGATCTGACTCCCAAGTCTCACCGTAGTCCGACATTTGTCACATCTCCCCTCGCCCTCCCCCACATACAGGAGTAAACCGATCAATATCCCCACCAATACAGTCCAGGTAGAGTTCATTGTCGCTGTCTTTTCAGCTTTACCACCAATGGCTTGTCCCCTGGCCCGCATGTCCAAGTGCTCTCTCCTTCTGGCGGAACAGGCCCCTTTATCCTCGATGCGTGGGCCCACCCTTTTTCTTTCGTCCGAACAGCGGCTTCAGTTGTTAACAGGACCAGGAACGGTCCTTCCCACTGCGGCTGGAGCTTTTCGGCCCTCCAGGTCTTTACAAGTACCCAATCTCCGGGCTCCACCTTATGCAAGAGGAAGTCGAGCGGCGGAGTCTGAGCCAGGAGACCCTTCCTCCGGAGTTCTGCAAAAGAACGGGATAAGGCCAGTAAATAGTCTCTGACAAATACATCTCCCCCTTGTAGAGTGGGACACCCATCAACCTTACTCCAATATGGTAATCCGAACAGCATCTCATAGGGGGAGACCCCGATATCCCGGCGAGGTGCTGTACGTATCCTCAATAGGGCAATGGGAAGGCACTTTGGCCATGGTAACTTAGTTTCTAACATCAGCTTAGTCAATTGGGTCTTGAGCGTGCCATTCATTCTCTCAACTCGACCCGAGCTCTGAGGATGCCAGGGTGCATGGAATTTCCATTGGATACCCAGGGCAGTACAGATCAAATGGTGTAGCCTAGAAACAAAATGTGTCCCGCAGTCTGAGTCGATAGATTCCATTATGCCATATCTCGGGATTATGTTCTCTAACAATAGACGGGCCACGGTTGGTGCATCGGCTTTGGCGGTTGGGAAAGCCTCTACCCAGTGAGTGAAATGGTCTACTATTACTAGCAGATACTTCCATCTCTGTACTGGGGGTAAGTCTGTAAAGTCAATTTGGATCCTCTGGAATGGCCTAATTGCGAGGGGCTGACCACCAGCTGGCATAGAACGCATGGCTTTCTTGTTAATTCGCTGGCAAGTGGGGCATCCGACTATTTCTTGTTGGGCTAACGTGTATATCCCCCTACATACATAGTCTCTCAGGATCGTGTCACACATGGCTTGCACCCCCCAGTGGGTCTGATGATGTAATCGGTGCAGAATACCCCGGGTGATCTGTTTGTTCAGTACTTGTCTCCCATCAGGAACCGTCCACTTCCCGTTAGTTTCTAGCCGGGCACCCAATTGATCCATTTTATCAATCTCCCCCTGGGTGAAGACGGGTTGTTTAGCGAGCCCTTCCCTCAACGGTATTAATGTTAATAATTGGACGGATTTTTCGACCGCTGCCCGCTTGGCTTCCTCATCTGCCAGCCGGTTTCCCACCGCTTCCGGTGTCGACCCCTTCTGGTGACCGGGTACATGGACTACTGCGAGTTCTGTAGGCAACGCCAGGGCTTCCAACGTTAGGCTGATCATTTGTTCGTGAGCTAATTCTTTTCCCCGGGAAGTTATCAATCCTCGCTCTTTCCAGATTTTCCCGAAAGTATGAACAATTCTGTATACATACTTTGAGTCAGTATATATGGTCCCCACTTTCCCCTCCAACAACTTCAGGGCCCTCTGGAGGGCGTACAACTCACAGGATTGGGCTGACCACTTCCCGGGCAGTCGTCCGGACTCGATCGTCCGTTTCGTTGCGCCATCTACGACCGCATAGCCACTGTACCGTACCCCATTTATGCACCGGGAGGACCCGTCGATGTACAGTTCCTGTCCTTCACCCAGCGGAGCCTCTTGCAGGTCCTCTCGGCTTTTGGTCTGTAAGTCTACAAATTCCACACAATCATGCTCCTGTTCCCCATCTGCAGGACGTCCGTAAAGAAACTGGGCTGGGTTGCAACTGAGATCTTTTGCAAAATTGAGATCGTCTCCTGTCATCAAAATCGTCTCATACTTCAGGATGCGAGAGTCTGTTAACCAGCGGTGAGCCTTTTGAGCCAGTATGGTACTAACCGAATGTGGGGAGTATACTGTGATTCTTCCTCCAAAGGTAAGTTTCCGGGCATCTTCTACTAACATTGCCGTAGCTGCCACTGCCTGGATACAGGTCGGCCATCCACGTGACACAGGGTCTAACATTTTTGACAAAAATGCAACCGGCTGACGTTTCCCTGCCCGCAGCTGGGTAAGCACACCCTGGGCAATTCCGCCGGCGCTATTAACATATAACTGGAACGGTTCCGTCAGGGTGGGTAAAGCCAATACCGGAGCTCGGATCAGTTTATTTTTAAGAATATTAAATCGCTGCTCCTCCTCATCTGACCAGTCCAGTTTTTGTTCTTCTTGTCCCAGTTTGTCGTAACAAAAACTTTACTAGAGTGGTGTAACTTTCAATCCATATCCGGCAATACCCTACTAGCCCCAGGAACTGTCTGATTTCCTTCTTCGTCCTGGGTATTGGCATACCCGTAATCCCCGATATTCGTTCTGGCGTGATACGGCGATGCCCCTTACTAACCTGATGGCCCAGATATCTTACTTCTTGCTCCACAAACTGGATTTTTGTCCTGGAGACGCGTAGGCCCTGTTTCCCCAGGAAGTTCAGCAGGGCAACTGTGTCTGCTCGTACCTCCTCTTCTCTCGGTCCTGAGAGTAAGAGATCATTGACATATTGGAGCAATTGATTCTCCGCTTTACACCGAAATCCTCCTAAGATCTGCTCTAGTATTTGTCCAAACAAGTTGGGTGACTCCGTGAATCCCTGCGGCAAGACTGTCCATCTTAACTGTCGCTTTCGTCCTGTGAAGGGATTCTCACTTTCAAATGCAAAAAGGTTCCGACTTTCTTCGTCAAGGGGGCAACTCCAGAAGGCATCCTTCAGATCTATTACGCTGAACCATTCATGTTCGGGGGGAATTTTACTCATTAACGTGTAGGGATTGGGTACCACCGGGTATCTAGCCTGGACTACTTCATTCAACCCCCGCAAGTCTTGCACCAGCCTATACGTCCCATCCGGCTTTCTCACAGGGAGTATTGGAGTATTGAAAGGGGACATACATTCCTCCAGTAGTCCATCTGTGATTAATCTTTCTATCACAGGTTGTAACCCTTCCCGTCCTTCCATAGCAATCGGATACTGTTTCCTTCTTACCGGGCCTTTTCCTGGTAACATGGTGATTTGGAGAGGTTTGATGTTTAGACCCCCTCTGTTCCCCTCCCGGTACCAAACTCCCGGGTCTATTTGTTGATCATCTTCTTCGGTGAGGGCGAACAACCGTACCACCATTTCCCCGTTACTTGGTACCGTTCCGATCCCTAGTTTGACCTGCAAGTCTCTTCCTAACAAATTAAACCCCGCCGATGGCAGTAGAAGGAGGTCTCGTTTAGTAGTTCTGTTTTCATACCCAATTTCCACGTCCTCCACTACTGGGACTTGCAATGTCTTTCCTCCAATGCCAGATACCCCCATAACTGTTCTTCCTGCTCGGGCGCCGGGGGGTATTTGGATTATACTTGATCTTTCGGCTCCCGAGTCCACCATAAATGTGATTTCCGACCCTTGGGGCCCTACTTTCAAGTTTACCAGGGGTTCCTGTCGATAGTCCTTTTGCCCCAAGGGTAGGAACCCCCGACCTCCCTAATCTTCCTCCATCAGGGCGTACGACCGCACTTCCCGCTTGTAGCGGGGGCACTCTCGCTTAAAATGTCCCTCTTCATTACAGTAGTAACATCTGAGTATCCTCCTCGTTTCCCTGTCGCGGCCTCGAGTTCCTCCACCCTTCCTTTGTTCCAGCCCCGGTCCTCTTTTCCTCTGCTCTTGCCACGACTCTCCCCTTTCCGGTTCCTGCCACGGCTCCCCCTTTTCCCTCCTTCCAGCTGTCACTTGTTGCACCGTCTGCATCATTATCTTTGTCGCCTTCTTTTGCTTCTCATCGTCCCTTCTCACAAACACCTTTTGCGCCTCCCGTAGTAGTTCACTCAGAGGTTTACTATCCCAATCATCCATTTTCTCTAACTTCTTTCGTATGTCCGGCCAGGCTTTTGACACAAACTCTACCCATATGAGTTGCTGTCCCACTTCCGTCTCAGGGTCCACCCCAGCGAACTGCTGCAAGTTCTTCCTAATCCTGTCTAGGAAGTCTGTAGGGGTTTCTTCCGGGTTTTGATGATTCCCAAAGGCCTTGGTAAAATTGTGCCCCTTCGGGGCTGCCTGCCTTATTCCTTTTATCCAATATTCCCGCATATCCCTCATGTTGCGTCTTCCTTCTTCCGTTTGCTTATCCCACTCTGGGTCGGTGAGGGGAAATTTCTGCTCCCCTCCTGCTCCTCCCTCTCTCTCCCAGACCAACAGCGCAGCTTGTCGTATCATCTGTCGCTCCTGGCTAGAGAACAATGTTCCCATGATGGAATACATCTCATCCCACGTGTAAGTATTTGGCCCCAGGAACTGATCTAATTGTTCAGCCAGGCCCATGGGGTCCTCCAGTAGGCCCTTCATCTCCCTCTTGTAATTCCATACTTCAGTACTCGTTAAGGGGACGTTCACATATCCCGTCCCTCCTTCCGCGCCTCCCATGGGCACTTCCCGGAGTGGATTCATTCTTGCAATCGGGACAGAGTTCCGTCTGTGACTCTTTTCAGCTTGAGATCGAGTCTGTACTCCTGAGGCACCTGGTGGTTCCTCCCCGCTTTCTTCCCCTTCCCCTGAATCGTCGCCACCCGAAGGACCATTTTGCGGGGCCGACGGGGTCACGTAGGGCGGCGGTAAGTGATCTAAAGGTTCCCATTCTTTCTGCCCTTTCGAGTCTTCATTGGTTACCTTCATTTTGCAAGATAGTGTGACTGGCAGCCAACAAAGGGCGTAATCACTTTCCCCACGAGTAACATTAGGTTTCGAATTGACATATAAAATTAGAGCTTGCCGGACCCAGTCTTCATCAGTGCCGAATTTAGGCCACCACACTGAGTCTCCCAGAATAGGTGTTTGGGACCACGTTTGACAGTATCTCACCATCTTCTTTCTAGATTTTCCTTTTCTCCTACCCTGATCCCAATTATTTAACATTATTCCTAACGGACTGTCGTCAGGTACCCCGGGGTATTTTTCATTGTCTACGCTCAAGCCTACCGTTCCCTTATTTCCCATTGCCGAGGACTTTGTAAAATCGGAGATTCCTGTATTATCCCGTGATAATCTATCACTATTTAGCCAATTCCCGGACCTTCAGTCCCGTGATCGCCCAGGTCCCTTTGCAGGCACCCCCGGTCTTTGGATTCCTGTGTCCTACGTCTCTGTGAAACAGATCACAGGCACCCCGTAGGTCCACGTTCCTCCGCAAACACGGTCTCTGCAAAATCCCGCACAGACGAGCCCCGGTCTCTAGATTCCTGAGTCCCACGTCTCTGTAGAAAAATCTACAGGCACTCCGCAGGTCCCCAGTCCTCCGGAAAGACGGTTCCCGCAAGTCTGTTCTTACCTGGGTTCGGTGCACCGAAATTACTCGATCGTTAACCGTCCCCACTGCCTCGGCCACACCCCTCCTTTGTTCTCCTGAGCCTTCCGGATATCACTCGCTCAAGCCGCGCGGGGCGACAAGCAAGGAATCAGGGACTGCCGAACTCGGCAAGGTGCACCTTCTCCGATGTCCTTCCTCAGCCCCCCCTCGCGGCCGGAGTGTTGATCGGACGAGCCCCCAAGTTTGTTAGAAACGAAAATCGCTTCTCAATAATCGCTCTAGACAAATTCAGGAAAACAAAGTTTTATTAGCAAGTCTGCAGAGTTGGGCACTCTTCTGAGAAAAGCGCGCCAGGCTAACAAAGTTTTCGATTAAATACAGTTCAAGCTCCTCCCTTCTATAGCTCTAAAGAGTCACGAGGTTCACATTCTGAACATTCATTATTTTTCCATTCTGGACCCTTATCACAAAGTCTGCAGTATATGTCTCCCTAGTTGTTTTTCTAGCCTGCAGTCTTATCAGTCAAGGACTTATTCTTCTCTGTCAGAGTTAGTGGTCTTATCAATCAAGGACTTGTTTTTCTACTCTGTCTCGTCCTTTATTATAGAGAAGCATGTTTTACCCTACCCCCACGGCTCTATTCCCCTTAGACTCTGAGGTCATGCACATCTTAACTATTTGTACCGAAATCGTCTCTCACACAGCACCGCCTTCCTAACCTGCAATCTTTTTCCTGACCTCTCCGCCCCCACCCCACTCCGGCCTATCACCCTCACCTTGACCTCTTCCACCTATTGCATCTCCAACACCCCTCCCCCAAGTCCCTCTTCCCTACCTTTTATCTTAGCCTGCTGGACACACTTTCCTCATTCCTGAAGAAGGGCTTATGCCCGAAACATCGATTATCCTGTTCCTTGGATGCTGCCGGACCTGCTGCGCTTTTCGAGCAACACATTTTCAGTTTATCAGGCAAGACCTACCCTTCATGAATCTTCATGCAGATTCTCTCTGGTTAACTTAAATTTTAAGGTAGTTAGTTACCCGATCCTTGATTAGACTTCAAAAAGGTTCCCCACCACAGATATTAAACAAACTGGTTGGTAATTCGTGCTTTCCCTCTGTCACTCTCTTCAACGAATGGAGTGATGTGAGCAAGTTTGCAATCCAGAGGTCTATCTCCTGAATTTAGGGAAAGCTGAATGATCATGGTTATGGAATCGGTAATGTGCTTTCCTACCTCTAACACCTGTGGATGTTGACTGTCGGGTCTTGGGGATTTGTCACTTTTCAGTTTCATTAATTTCCTCATTATTGATGATTGACTTAAGCTAATTTTATTTAGGATCTATCTATTAATTTCCTTGAGACTTCTGGCAAGCTAGCCTCCTTTTCTGTTGTGAATACTGAAACAAAATAATTGTTCAGCATTGTCTGGCACTTCCTCATGGTCACTGACAATAACCCCACTCTCAGCCTTCAGGGAGTATGTACTTCTAGCGAAGCTACTGCAGCATTTTGGTGCTGCTGGGACTAGAGTTTTTCATACAGCAGCTGCTGCTATACATGAGGAACGAATGTGCTACTCTGAGTCAATGAAGGCCACACAACCTCTGCCATTGTTGCTAAGGAGCAGCCAGATTTCACATTGGTAAGGCACTGACCATCTTTTGGGGAGGGGCACAAGTAATCCACAACCTACTGTCTATAGCATCCACCCTGTGATCGTCTATTTACAAAAAGCAAAAATGGGTTTGCATTCAGATAACTGGTGTCATGCCCCAGAGTGATTTTCATCCAGCAATATCATAGAATCTGCAACAAATAAAAACAGAAATTGCTGGAGAAACTCAGCACATCTGGAAGCATCTGTGGAGAGAAAGCAGAGTTAGCACTATACGTCCTTTCAACAAATAACAAGAAAAAGGTGATATTTTTGCTAACACTGAAGGTTGGGTGTGGAAAGGAGTGGAGATAGAGCCGAGAGAGAGGGAAAAGAAAGGTTAGGTAGACAAAGGGATAGTAAGCCAGGGGATATGAGAGGCTCGATAAGTGATAATGGGTTGGCTATGCTGAAAGCGACCCATGTCAGGGCCTGGGGGTAAAAGACATGGAAACAGGTCTTCATACTAAAGTTATTGAACTCCATGTTTAGGGCTGGAAGGTCTCCAAGCAGAAGATAAGGTGTTGCTCTTTCAGTTTATGCTGAGCTTCACTGGAGTAGGCCAGAGACACAGATGTTGGCGTGGAACATGATGGTAGGTTGAAATGGCAGGTGAAAGTTCAGGGTCGTTTTTAATGGACAGAGCATAGATGTTCTGCAAAGCATGCACCTAATCTGTAATTCATCTCCCCACTGTAGAGCACGCCGTATTGTGCGCAGTGAATATAGACTGGATTGAGTGAAGTGCAGGTAAATCACTGCATCACCAAGGTGTGTTTGGGGCCTTGAATAGCGAGGAGAGAGGAAGTAAACACACCATTATTACACTGTCTGTGATTGTAAGGGAAGGAGACATGGGGATGCGGGGAGATGTAGGGAACAGAGGAAGAGTGGACCAGAATGACCCAGAGAGAAGTGTCCCTGCAGAATCTTGGCAAGAGGGGAAGGGAAAATGTGCCTGGTGGTACCATTCCACCAGAGATGGGCAGAAATGACAGCTTATGTTTTTTTTATTCAGACATGTTTGAGGGATTGCAAGTTCGTGGCAAAGAGAAGGTGATTAGAACTCGCAAACTGGATGTTTTGAAATTGGCATAAAGTGACGGAAAAATCAAATTTTAATTTTAATTATTGTAAACTTGTGTGCCAAACAGCACCAGCAACAAGTAACACTTGGAGCTAGGTGATCCCACAACCAACAGATCAGTTCTAAGCTCTGTAGTCCTACCACATTCAGTCATGAATGGACGTGCTGGAAGAAGAGGGATCATTTCCCTTCTCTAGTCTAGTGTATCTGCAACAATCTTCAGCAAGAGGTGGCAAAGTAGATGATCCATCTTGGCCATCTCCTGAGGTCTACAGATATCAATCTTCAATCAAGTTGTTTAACCTGGTCGATTACCACTCCATTAGTAGGCTCTCAATCATCCATAAAGTGATAGAATATGTCATCAGCAGCTATCAAACAGCACTTATTTAGTGATCATCTGCTCACTGACACTCCAGTTGAGTTCTACCAGAACCACTTGACTGCTGAACTCATTTCAGCCTTAGTTCAAACATGGACAAAGAGCTGAGTTCTAGAGATAAGTGAAATTGATTTTCCTTGATATCAAGGCTGCATTTGGCCATGTACAGCATAAGAATCCTTAGAAAAACTGTAATCAATGGGAACATGTAGAAATTCTTTGTTGATTAGAGTCATGCCTGACACAAAAGAAGATCGTAGAATACCTGCACTGCAGATAGAGGCCATTTGGCCTCCAAGGAACAGCCCAGACTGAGCACCCATCTTATCCCCATAACCCTGTATTTATGATGGCTAATCCAACTAACCTGCCCTTCCCTGGACACTATGGAGCAATTTAGCATGGTAAATCCACCCAACCTGCACATTTTTGAACTGTGGGAGTAAACCAGAGCACCTGGAGGAAACTCCTGCAGAAATGGGGAGTGTGTGCAAACTCCACACAGCTATTCATCCAAGCTGGAATCAAACCCAGGTCCATGATGCTGTCAGGCAGCGTTCTAACCATGTACCACTCATAAGATCTCAGTTTCAGGAAATCACTGCACATCACATAGACAGCAGAATTTAAGGCAATTCATCAATCACTTTCTCAAGGGCAACTTGGGATAGGCAATAAATGCTGATCTAGCCATTGATACCTGCATTCCCTGAACAATTTCTTTAAGAACCTGTTCCAGCTGTTGCATAAAGCCATCGATACAGTCTCGCTCCCATTGCTGTATCCTCGTAGCCCTGTAGATATTTCCATTGAAATATTCATTCAGTCCTCTGCTGAAATTTGCCGTTGAATCTACTTCGATCATCTTATCTGGTAGTGAATTTTAGATCACAATAACTCACTGTAGAATAAAGTTTTTTTTAATGTGCCTTCTGGCACACCACATTAAAAACTAAGTTTTTGTACTTTCAGAAATAATTTATGTCATTCAAGTTGATGAGCCATGAAAAATTCTTCCTTTTGAACACTTAACCTCAGTGTGATTCAATAATACTGTGTTATGAGACTTGCACCTGATGTCATAAATCAGTGGTCAAGTCTTGGGTAGGTTTGTTTTTGCCTTATTTGAGTAGAGGTGGAGTTATTTCACAAAAGCTTCTTAGTACTTTTCATATATTTGTTTGGAATTTCAAATCAATCTGGTTCCACTCCATGCACACAGCAAATATTTAAATGTACAATGAACTCTTAAAGAACAATCGACAATCTCCATGGAAACCACTAAGTTAACGCAATTTGAATAAGTCTTTTGTTTGCAGATTGGCACATTTAATCATCAGGCAGCGAGCAGTGTACCTGGATCTGCTACCGATGTGCACCTGGAGCTGGTGAAAGGTAACTACTGGCTCTCATTTTCTTGTCACATATAGAAAGGAATTTTACTCTGTCTTGCCAACGTGTTCTAAAAGTCAGGAAAAGTATTTTACTTTTGAGCTTGCTAGTGTTCCCATTCTATTGGTGAGGCCCTAAACCAAGGTCACAGTGTTGCCTGTTAGTTCAACCTAAAGATTCTACAACTGATATTTGGAGCTGGGTCAGGGGAGTTCCAATTCCAGTGTTGTGCCCCCCCCCCCCCCACTAATCTCACTCCAACTCCACACCCCTGCACTAGCCCATTCCCTGGGCCAGCATACATACGTCATTCAATTTCACTTATAAAAATCAAACAGGTTATCTAGTCATTATTAGATTTGTGTGCTCTTAATGTTCACAAAAAGCCTGTAGTGTGGTTACAAAAGTGACTTCATGTCATAGTTAGATGATTGGCTAATTAAAAGAGGACAGAGAGTCGGGATAAGGGGGTGTTTTAAGGACAGTAACATGTAACTAGTGGTATGTCACAGTGCTCAGTTCGAGGGCCACAATTATATACCAATGACTTAGATGAGGAAAGTAAATGTACTACAGCTAGGTTTCAGATGACACACAAATAGGTGGGAAATCAAGTGGTGAGGATGACACAGAATCTGCAGAGGGATATAGCCAGGGTTAATTAAGTGGGCAAAAACTTGGCAAATGGAATGCAATGTGGGGAAATATGAGGTTTTGCACTTTGATAGGAAGAACAGCCAAATGTCCTTCCTCAGCACCTACCTACGGAACCGACTGATCCTACAGGGACTCCAGGCCACATTCAGAATCACACGGGATCAATGTGGATTTCACCAATCTCGAGCCTCCAACTCGGCACCACCATCTTCCTTCCCACCCATGCACTCCACCCTCCTCTCCGACCTATCACCTTTGAACCCCCCCCAACCTTCTTCTACCTATCACATTCCCAGCTACCTTCCCCCCCAGCCCAACCCCCCCCCCTTCCATTTATCTCTCAACCTCCCCCTGGCCCACAAGCCTCATTCCTGATGAAGGGCTTATGCCCAAAACGTCGATTCACCTGCTCCATGGAAGCTGCCTGACATGCTGTGCTTTTCCAGTACGGCACACCCGACTCTGATTTCCAGCATCCACAGTCCTCACTTTCTCCCAGGAAGAATATAGGAGCTGGATATTATTTAAATGGTGAAATACTGGAGAAAAGCAACAGGACAGAGGGATTTGGGAGTCATCTTCCATGAATCACATTTACGTCCAAAGTGTAATAGGGAAGGCAAATGGAATGTTGGTCTCTTTTTATTGGGAATGGTGCATGAAAGTAGAGAGGTTTTGTTAAAATTATACAAGGTGCTAGTCAGGCAACAACTGGAATAGTGGGAACAGTTTTGGGCCCATTATCAAAGGACAGGTATACTGGCATTGGAGGCAGTTCAAAGAAGGTTCATTAGGTAATATCAGGTATAGAGGGGCTGTTTTGTAAGTAGAGGTTGAGTAGATTGGGACTGTCCTCAACCTATTGAAATAGAAAAATGAGAGGTAATCTGATTGAAAGATATAGGATTCATAGCGAACCTGGCAGGGTAGATGTTGAAAGGTTGTTTCTCCTTGTGGGAGAGCTTAGGACCAGAGGGCATCATATCAGAATATATGGTAGCACATTTAAGATACAGATAAGAAGGAATTTCTTTTCTCTGAGGGTAGTGAATCTGTGGAATTCTTTCCTGTCGAGGTTTGTTGAGGCAGGGACATTAAGTACATTTGAGGCTGAGATAGACAGAATTTTATTGTGTAACAGAACAAGGATTATAGAGAAAAAACAGGAAAGTGGAGTTGAAGGATATCAGATCAGCCATGATCTCATTGATGGGCTGAATGGCCTGTTTCTGTGACTATGTCTTATGATCTTAAGAAGAACTGCATTGGCTATATTGCGTTAGAGAAGAGAGACTGGATAGATCAGAGTTGTTTTCCTTAAAGCAGAAGAGACTGAGGGAGGCATCATTGAGATATATAAAATTGAGGGTTATAGACAGGACAGTCAAGAAGAAATGCTTTCCCTTGGTGATCACCGGGGGCAGATTTAGAGGGGATATGAAGGAAGTCTTTTTCTTTTGGGAACCTGGAGCACACTACTGGTTGGTGGTAGAGGCAGAAATTCTCAGAACATTTAAGAAGTATTTCAATGTGCATTGACAATGTAAGGGATACAATGCTATATGCCAAGTGCAGGAAAATAAAATTAGAATAGTTAGATGATTTTGACCAGCACAGATTCGATGGACATATTTCTATGTTGTAGAACTTTATGACTAATGCAAGAAAGGTTTTATATAAATTCAAGTCGCCTTTTTCTTCTCTTTCCTGCAAGAGCATTGTATTTTTTAAAATCTGGAATTTGTGCACTATGGCTGTTTAAATATTGACAGCCACAGGTACATAATTGTAATGTGTTGTTTAGTCTCTACCATGAAAGTTTTCTCCTCCAATCTTTAATTTCTCATTTTAGCAGGCTAGATGGCATCATGTCTGTCAGGCAGCATCCAAGGAGCAGGAGAATCGACGTTTCGGGCATGAGCCCTTCTCCCATTCCTGAAGAAGGGCTCATGCCCGAAACGTCGATTCTCCTGCTCCTTGGATGCTGCCTGACCTGCTGCGCTTTTCCAGCAACACATTTTCAGCTCTGATCTCCAGCATCTGCAATCCTCATTTTCTCCTAGATGGCATCATGTCCTTTGTTTCCTCTCAGTACAGCAGGGAAGCTTGTTGCCCTTAATTTAATTAATTTAAAATAGAATTCAAATTTTTGAAATTATTTGAGGGACCCATACAGCAACCAAAAGGACTAGAATTCTGTGGGGAAAAGCAGGGAAGGAAGATTTCCTGTTTCCCACAAGTAATGGCAAGAAGAACCAAGGTTGTACAGGAATGCATACAGAACTTTGCAGAATTTTATGGCCAGGATATGAGGCAGAACCAAACCACAATGATTTTGAAGGATTAATAGGAGAAATGGATTCTCCTGCAGATATGACAAAAGAAAATGATAAAGGTAGACAAATTTTATTTTACACAGAACATTGTGATCTAGAGAGGCATTGTCTGGTGAGAGTGGTGGAAGCAGATGTAGTAACAATTCCAAAGTGGAATTAGATAAAAATAATTCAAAGGGGGAAGTGGAGATGGAATAGTTGAATAACCTTTTTAAAGATCCAACTCAGATGCAATGGTCTAAATGATTCCCTTCTGTGCTTAATGACAAAATGGCTTGGATTTTTTGTTGTTGCTCATTTATAGGATGTGGACATCACTGGCTGGGCCAGCATTTATTGGCCATCATCTCTAGTTGCCTTTGAGAAAGTGGTGGTGAACTACCATCTTGAACTGCTGCAGTCCATGTGTTGTAGGTAGACTCACAATTCTTTTAAGGATGGTGTTCCCAGATTTTGACTCAGCCATGCTGAAGGAACAATAATATACTTCCAAGTCAGGATGGTGAGTGACTTGGAGAGGATGTTGCGTGTAGTGATGTTCCCATATTTGTGCTACCCTTGTCCTTTGAGATGGAAATGGTTGTGAGTTTGAAGATGCCATCTAAGGAGCCTTGGTGAATTTGTGCCATATACATTCTAGATAGTATACACAACTGCTACTGAGCTTCAGTGTTGGAGGGAGAATATGTTCCTGGATGGAGTGTCAACCAAGTGGGCTACTAGCTTTTGGGTGATGCTAAACTCCTTGAATGTTGTTGGAGCAAATGGTGAATACTCTACCATACTTCTGAATTGTGCCTTGTAGATGGTGGAAAACTTTGAGGAGTCATGAGGTGAGTTACTCACTGGAGAATTCATAGTTTCTGGAATGGTCTTACGGCCACTATGTTTATGACTATTCTAATTCAGTTTCTGGTCAATGGTAAATCTTAGAGTGTTGGTAGTTGGGGTTTCTGTGAAGATACTACCATTGAATGACAAGAGATCATTGTTAGATTGTCTTTTTTTTTTGGAAATGGTCATTGCCTGACATTTGTGTGATGTGAATGTTACTTGCTACCAGAATATTGTCCAGTTCTTGCTACATTTTGGCATGGATTGCTTCAGCATCTGTGTCATCACAAATCTACCTATCTAGTCCTGTTGGAATGTTATATATTTTTATAAAATCCATCCCCCCTCAATTTCTGAATTCTAAAGGATATAATCCTAACTGATTCAACTTCTCATATCATCCCAAGAATCAGTCTGGTAAACCTTCACGGCATTCCCTTTATAGCAAGAACATTCTTCCTCAGATAAGGAGACAAAAACTGCACACAATATTCAAAGTGTGACCTCACCAGGCCCATGTATTATTTTAGCAAGACATCCCTGCTCCTGTACTTGAATCACATTGCTATGGAGGCCAACATAACATTTGTCTTCTTCAATGCCTGCTGCACCTGTATGTTTACCTTTAGTGATTGTTTTATGAGGACACCCATAACTCACTGCACCTTCCCTTCTCTCAATTTATAGTCATTCAGATAATAATCTACCTTTCTGATTTTGCTACCAAAGTGGATAACTTTGCATTTGTCCACATTTTACCTCATCTACTACTCATTTGCCCATTCGCTTAGCTTGTCCAAATCACACTGAAGTATTTTTTTAGATTAGATTAGATTACAGTGTGGAAACAGGCCCTTCGGCCCAACAAGTCCACACCGACCCGCCGAAGCGAAACCCACCCATACCCCTACATTTACCCCTTACCTAACACTACGGGCAATTTAGTATGGCCAATTCACCTGACCCTGCACATCTTTGGACTGTGGGAGGAAACTGGAGCACCCGGAGGAAACCCACACAGACACGGGGAGAACGTGCAAACTCCACACAGTCAGTCGCCTGAGGCGGGAATTGAACCCGGGTCTCAGGCGCTGTGAGGCAGCAGTGCTAACCACTGTGCCACCGTGCCGCCCACCAAGACAAAGTATCTTTGCAACCTACTGAAAGCTCGTCCTCCTACCTAGCTTTGTGTCATTTGAAAATTGAGATATTACATTTACTTCCTCATCTAGATCATTAATATATAGTGAACAACTGAAGCCTTAGCACTGATCTCTGCGTTACCCCACTACTCGCTCCGTGTCACTCAGCAAAAGACCTGCTTCTTCCAACATTTTGTTTCCTGTCTGCTGAGCAGCTTTCTATCCGTGTCAATACACTACTCCAATCCCATGCGCTTTAATTTTTACATATTAATCTTGTATGCCGGACATTGTCAAAAGCCTTCTGAAAGTCCAAACTAACCACATCGCTGACTCGCCCTCATCAAACCTATTAGTTACATCTGCAAAGAGAATTGCAGTAGAGTTTTCAGGCATGAATTCCCAGATGGAGTACTTGGTTTTCAGAGGCTGGATGAATGGCATAGCCAGCAATGAGAGGTTGAGGTGGGGCAAGAGGACTTTATGAGCCAGCCTTTTGAAAGATTCCCTCATGCAGACTATTTTTCCCAACAGTTCCTATGTGACGTAAGCCACAACTCTTTGAAAAGTTAGCCTGACTCCATAGGAACTGTGCAGGACTAGCTTGTGCTGATCTTCACCTTGAAATCATCCAGGTTTGGAGTGCAGAGTTTGAGCTAACAACTCCCACCAAACTACAACCTTAAAAGGCCCTGATGAAAATCTGAAGTTGCAGATGTGGGCCCGAAAATCCCATAATAGGGACCAGCCTCCACTTTTACTGGAGCTTCAAGTCATCCTGAATCACTGAAGATCCAGACCAATGAATTCAATGTTTGTTGTATTGCAAACATACATATATGAGAGCGACTCCAGTTGAAACAACTTTGATTTTACTTTATCTTTGTAAAGTACTGAGGGATATCTAGTTTGGAACATGTTGATAACTATGAAGACACATGCATCCTCAACATATGGAGGCCCATGGCTAAAGATGGATAATCTACAGTGTTAGAATGGTCTGCATGAGTTATCTGTGGAGATCAGAGATTGATGCTGCTAACCAAAGAATACTGGATAAGCACATGAGAGAGAAAGGAACATAGTTCAATGAACAGGCTGACGTAAAAAGGGTTGGAAGTTGAGCTGAATGATTTGTTTGTGTGCTGTTAGGTCAGTGTAACCCCTTTTTGAAGTGGTGAAATGGTTTAGAGAACCATAAAGAAATTAATTACTGATCTTCAAAATAGCCTTCCAATCATTAAGAGTAGACACTAAGAGATAAAGGCAAACTACTACATGTGCTGGAAATTTGAAATGAAATGATAATGCTGGAGAAACTCAGGTCTGGTGGTAGGTGTGGAGAGAGAAGGAGAGTGCATGTTTCAACTCCAATATGACTCTTTCTCGGAACTTTAGAACTGGACGGACAGCTGCTTAAGCTAGCAATCCACCAACATCTCTATTTGGCAATAACTATTGCCCCTTGCCAGAGAGCCTGTAAAGTCAAGATCAAGCTTATAGGCCATCTGTAAACCTACAGCCAACACTGACATGTCATTCCCACCCAGTCGCCACAAGGGAAAACTGTCTTTGGCACAACGGATTGCAATATGAGATTAGTGGGCCTATATGGCCAATTAGTTATGCTGCATAGTTTTATTAAGCAATATCTGCTGTTTTGTCTTTCAATTCAAAAAATAGTAATGAATAGATTCTTGATATGCAAGGTGAAGGGGTAGATGGGACTGTAGAGTAATTCGATCAGTCATGATCTTATTGAATGGCAGAGCGGGTACAAGGGGTCAAGTGGCTTAAGGCTGCTCCTATTTCTTATGTCAGTAATGCCAAAACCAATTTAAAAATCCATTTGCAATTTTTAAAGAACCTGTGAAGGATTTTAATTATAGATCATTTTGACACACAATTTAAGAATGAATAATTCAACAACTTGCATTTCTGTCAAGTGTTTAACATAATCAAACATTCCAAGATGCTTCACAGGCCCATGATTCAATAATATTTGACACAAAGCTACAGAAAGCAAACCTTAGGCAGCTAATCAAAAATTTACAGGATTGTGCAAGATGCCAGATTTTGCACAGAGATCTTAGAAGGCTGGACAGCTGGAAAACACTTCAGTGACAGGGAGGGCAATAGTTCAAAAGGATTTTGAGTATGAGAAAAGTATAATTGAGTTCGTTGCTGAACTGTGATTCAATGGGCACTGGGGTAATCTCTGAATGGGATGTGTGTGTTGTGATACCAGACCAGACCTTCAAATCTAGTTACAATCAGTTAGGAGACAATAACTTTAGAGTTGACAAGATTTGTAGTCCCTTTTGTTCATTCAGTTGAGGGATGTCGCTGGCTGGGCCAGCATTTATTGCTTGTCCCTAACTGACCTTGAGCAGGTGGTGGAAAGCTGCCTTCTTGAACCGCTGCAATTCAAGAGCTGTAGTTAGACCCACAATATGATTAGGCAGGGAATGTCTAGGGAAAGAGAATAAAGCCATGAGATTCTATGGTTTCAATCAAACAAAAGACATATTGCTTTGTAACTCTCAACAAGAAAATAATCTGCAATATCTGTTATATTTTAATATCCAAAATTAGAATGAATTAAACAGGAAAGTCTCTTTCTGATTTATTGATGGGATGCGGGCATCGCTGGCTAGGCCAGCATTTATTGCCTCTCTCTAACTATGCTTGAGAAGGTAATGGGTAGTTGTCTTCATAAACAACTGCCGTCCATTTGATATGGGTGATTCCACAATGTTGTTAAGGAAGGTATTCTAGGATTTTGAGCTGGACACAGTGAAGGAAGAACGATTATATTTCTGAGTGATGGTGGGTGGCTCAGAGTTGCAGTTGGCGGTTAATAGGAAATTTGTGTTGGATCACATGATAAATTGCATATTAAATGGCAGATGCAATCAAAACAGATCCCACAAATCTCTCATCAACTCGCCCAGCTGTGAGTCACAAAAATCTTTAAAATCCCAGCCTTGATTTTCTACCATAGTAGAGGGCATCTTGGCCAGGGCAAAAACTGCCAAAAGAAGTTTGGAATCTTAAGTCATGGGGAATGGATAGTCGATGTTAAATTGCACAGGTAAACATGGGAAGTGTATGGGTGTGAAAGGAGTGAATGCTCGAGGACTGTTTAATATTTCTCTCCTTTTGACGAAGTAAGGTAACCCTTTGGTTCTAGTCTTGAGATTATGAAAAGGCAAGCTTGTGCATAAAAGTACATAAACTAATTGGAACTGACAAATTTGTCAAGAAGCTGTCTTAAAAAGGTAGGAAGTTTAAAAAAAAAAGTACAAGCTATTTCAGAGTGCCTGGTCATATAAAACCACAATACAATTTGTGCTGCAAAACTGATTTCCCCATCATTATTGGGAGATATGGGGTATGTGGAGCCGGGGGTATGGGTAGACAGGATTGGGTGCTAAAGGCTGATACCTGGGGTAGGCTTTCCCCTTTGCCTTGGATATGCAGAGCTGGGTTTTTTCCAAATACCGTGCATCCCACAAGGGGACGAAAATCAGGCCACTGTCTCTCACGCAAGTTGTTGCAGCAATTCTCTTTGAAGATCTAGCATCTGATTTCAAAAGCCACTCTATTCAGAATGCCTCAACAACTGCTGACCTCCTAGATACTCACTCACTTCTTCTGAGACTTTGTCCCTTGGATTCACAAGTCTGCCCTCTAACACCTAATCATGGCACAAGTCCAGCTCCCTTGCTGTTCTAAGTAGAACCCTATGGCCTACATTCATTACTTTGCCCCAAACTTCAGTTTTCCGTAACAGAAAATGGTTGCTTACAGGCTTTGCCTTTAACAGCTCTCTGGCAGACCGCTCCCTTTCAATGGAATTGATAAATAACCCAGAGTTTCTTGAATCCCAATTTCTCAGCAGCACTGAGCTATTCAAACTCTCCTTGAACCCCAATGTACAGAGCCAGCCAGGACTTCAGTGCATGGGACCTAATGGACTGATTACTCACTGACCCTTAAACCTGTATGATCTGTTGAGATGCGGCAACTTGGTGCTATCCCTGTTCTTTTTCTTCTTTTTCCAGCATTTGTTGCCATTCTAATTGTCTTTGAATAGCATGGACTGACTAAAGTTAGTATGAAGGGCTTTCCTTCTAAATCTCTGCCATTGCCTGAGCCATGGTGACCCTCAAGTTGGACCATCACCAGTCATTTCTCTACAATGAGAGAGGAGCCCAATGGTCCAGTAGGACTGTGGAAACTTTAGCTTTTACCTTGAACTGAGTGGCATGTTATTTCTGAGGGCAGTAAAGAGTCATTACTGAGGACTTAGTGTCACATATAAGATTTTCTTCCCTAAAGAGAGGAAGTTAGAGAACCAAATGTTTTGTTTTGAAAATTGGCAATGGCTTCATGGTCACCATTACAGAAACTAGCTTTCAAATACAGATTTATTTAAAGAATTTAAGATCCTCAACGTGCCATGATGGGATTTGAACCCATGCCCCAAAAGCATTAGCCTCGGATTATGGTTTGCTCGTTCAGTGATATTACCACAACATCACCATCTCCCTTCGGGATTGGCTTGACTGTAGAATCATAGGATCCCTACAGTGTGGAAGCAGGCCATTGAGTCCACATTGACTCACATCAGGAAACTGGAGCACCCAGAGGGAACCCTCACAGACATGGGAAGAATGTGCAAACTCCAGAAAGACAGTCACCCAAGTGTGAGATTCAAATCCGGGTCTTAGGAGCTACCCCTATATATAATAGAATCCCTATAGTGCAGATAAAGGCCATTTGACCCTCTGAAGGGCATCCCACCCTATCCCTGCAACCCCACATTAACCATGGTTAATCTAGCTAGCCTGCACATTTTTGGACTGTGGTTGGAAACCAGAGCAACCAGCGGGAAATCACATAGACAATGAATCAATCCTGGAATCAAACTTGGGTCCGTGGTGCTGTGAGGTAGCAGTGCTAACAGCTGTGCCACCCATTCTGTATCTGAGAAAAAACTGAATGTCTAGACCCTTGGAACATTTGGTGCTTTAAATGGTGCAATCCCCAGGCATCTAGCTGAAAGTATTCACAGCTGCTATCTTACAGAACACAGAGTGACAACAACAACAAAAATAATCTCATCACTTGCCGCAAGAAAATGACAGGCAGAAGAACTCTGGACAAGTTGTAGTTTTTCCTCTCACTAAAATAAAGTTTTCCAAATATCTTTTGTGAAATCATTGATCCATTTAGTGTATTGCTTCATGATTCTAGATATTTCATTGCTTCATGTTAGGTTGAAGAACTAATTTTGCTTTGTTTTAGCTTTGCAGGAATTCTGATGTCAATCTAAAGTAGATCTATCCCTCATCATATAAAGTGGAAGATAAGCAGTGGATTGAAATTAGTCAAACATGGAACCTGTTTTCTGTGAGAACTGCATTAAGATTGACAGCAGCCTATATATTTACCAGATCATTGACGGCAGAAATTTATTGCTCTTTGTCCTGTTTGCAAAGGTCATCCTCAACTTTATCATCCTGAGCACAAAGCGAAAGATACTCCCAAGTTTAATTGGCTATTTCTGCATCTCCCTATCACTGATGGATCTTGCATTATTTGTGAATGTGTTAATCGTTTCATGTTTTAAGACATGTACAGTGCTCGGAACTCAAATTGGAAACCATCACATCTGCCTGCTTCTACAGATTTTCTCATCCATGTACAGTGTCCTGCATTTGCCCATCTTCTTCCTGTCTGGTCTTGATTTTTACATAAACCTACCTCGTTTTCCCAAACCCATAAACACCTCTCGGAAAATCCTATATATTTTCATTATCATGCTGTTATGGATTGGAGCCATTGTCTACATATTTGATATCCACAGTCTCCATCCACCATTAAAAGCTGTTTTGTACTACTATTTGCTCCAATGTGATGTCACCATCAGCATTCAGAACCACTTTCTCTCCATTCTGATACTTCTGACAGTGATTCTTGTGACTATTTATTGTTGGTCTGGTTTGAGCTCCCTTGTCAGATCTCTGAAGGTGATTTCCTATGTGGAAGAGGTTGTGGTGATATGTTCGCACTCCAACGCATGGAGGCAGTCCCATTCAGCCAAGGAACAACTCCTGACCAATATTACCATGTGCTTTCTCTTGACCTGGAGCCCATTTATTCTCCTTCAGCTGACTGTTGTTTTGATCTGGGCTCCCCTGCCTGCCTACATGGATTTGAATGTTCCTTGGCTTTGTTTCATGAACAGCTTCCTCATTGGAGCCATCTATTGGCTGAGGTACAGTGAGGTCTCTCAGGATGTCATTTCCTTATTTCCAGACAGTTTCTGCCATTGGAGATTTTGCCATCTTCAGCAAGTTTTCACTGCAGCTGAAGAAGGATGGATCCCAGTGAAAGAGGACAATGAATCAAAGATTCTAATTGCCTGAAGGAACTTCTGTTTTCCCTACACATATCACAGTGTATTTTTCAATCTAATAACAACATTGATTCATCTTACTCCTTAGTCTTCGATAAGAACATTAACAATCACTAATGTTGATGAATTGAGATTTGTGCAAGATCAGAATTATTCAATGGGATTTTTAAAAATTGTGTTCTCCTGCACGCACCAATCTCTTGAAATGTCTGAATGTGATCCTTCTAACTGTGACTCTCAAACCTGTCACTTTTATTGCAAGATATATTTCGGTTTCACATTTATGAAGCAATTTCTGCGGGGGGGTAATGGTTATAAACTTTCAAAAGAAGCTCTAATATTTTGTAAAAGCCATGAGGCCTGTTTTCTTGGGGCATTTGGTGATCAAACCATCTCAATTCTCTATTCATGGAGCTATTTAGGTTTGCCTACAACTGACATGTAACTATGAAACGTGTAGCACAGGAAATAAGTCAAGCATTTCTGTTGCTGATGTTTAATGTAGTGAAATTGAGGGTGACAATGATGATGAATAAAATGGTTTGTGCCTTGCATGAATTTGTTATCAGTCATATTGTTCTCGGATGCATGGATAGCTCATTTTCATTCATGGGTTTTCTGTCCTACTTTACACCACCTCCACTCAAATGTGTCTCCTTCACGATCTCTGACAGCGTGACAACCACCTCATGTCATGCTTTGCAGATCATAACCAATGTGAAATGTTAAGTTTCAGTGGCTGTTCTTGGCTGTGACACTAAGGTGAAGGTAATAAATGCCTCTTTCTCCTTCAAGTAGCCAATTAGACTGCTCTATCAAGGACTTCACCAACACTGTTCCATCTCCTGCACCCTAACCAGAAATTGAATGGATATTAAATCTTCGTATTTTCATCATGGCCTGTCCAGTTGCTATTGAACGGATATTTGGCTTGTGCTACACAGTGCTAGAACCTGCATGCCCCTTGGGATTAGATGATTTCTAAACATCCCTAGAACTTTCAATTCCCTCCCCAAAGAGTTTAATAGTGTAGATAATGGATGAAATATCAGGTCAGAGTTGTTTGTAAAACTTCACTACATCCAAATTCTTCCACTCTGAAATTTTGCTTCAAGTTTGCTAATTTTGTACTTTGTCCTCTAGTTAAACATCTACAATTCCAGAACCACCTAGTTAAAATATGGACCTCATTAACACATTGAACCATTAAGGCAAAATGGCATTGATGTATTTTTGGGGAAGCGAGATCAACTTCAGTGGGAAAAGAAATAGAAAATTATGAAGAAGGCTAAATGGAGACCCATGTGGAACATTAATACTGGGATGGACCAGTTAGAACACATACTTTGATTTTGTGCTGCACATTGTTATGGACCAGGCCAGACCCCCTCAAAATATTTTCAGAAGATTGTCGATACCCTAACCTTTTTCTTATTTTAAAGGCAGCTGTGAAGTGGGTGTTGCAGGTTGGCTTTCGGCAAAACAGAATTTATTTAAACACTACAGTTGAAACACAAATAAAAGAAAGGGCAATTTAGAATAACTTAACTATTGGAAAACTTAACCCCCACCATGCATTAACTATTACTAATTAACAGTTCCAATTAACTGTTCATTAAACTGAACAATTAAATGTTCCAACATCCCATAAACACACCCCTTGGCAAAAAGGTAAATTCAAACAAAGGTTCTAACAGGCAGGAAGGAACAACATCCAGAGAGAAATTTCAGAGAAATCTTCTACTGAAGCTTGCAACACTTCTGGACTCACACATCTGGTGACTGCTACAGCTGAAAAAACAACTAGAAAAAAACGTGAACTGGGAGAATTGGCCATTCTCCTTCCATTGTTTAGCCGTTACTTTCTAGACTCTTCAGTGCCTCTGCCTTTAGAATGTCTCTTAAAAAAAAAACCACGGACAAAATAACCTTTTTAAAGTGGCAGCATCGTCACAACATTCTATGTAATTCAATTTTCATTCAGTTTACTACATTACCCCTTTTCTGCTAGTTCTTTAAGCAATCCCAGAAGAAGTTTGATTTTTTTTTCCTTCTAAATTTCTAACTTCCTCCATATTTATTTTACTAAAAGTTCTCATTAGTTCATTGTAATCTCCCCGAGTTTCCCCATATGCCATTTGAAGGCCACCTACATCACTAACAACCACAATAATGTTCTTACAATATGCCTACTTAAATGAGTATGCATGTTGTATCCCATTCACCCACATGTCAAAGGCAACTGACACATTAGGCTGGGGATATACCAGTAAATAGATAGTGGCTCCATCCCCTGCCCTCATTTCGGAAACTCCGACCACAAGGTCGTGCTACTTCTCCCGGCTTACAGGCAAAAGCTCAAGCAGGAGACGCCCTGTGGATACAGGTCCAGTGCTGGTTGGAGGAGGCAGAGGATCAACTGCAGTGCTGTCTGGAATCGGCTGATTGGGCCGTGTTCAAACTGTCCGCAGGTACCTTGGACGAGTACGCCACCACCGTCACAGAATTTATGAGCAAGTGTGTGGAGGACTCCATACTGAGGAAGTCAATCTGGGTGTTCTCCGACAGGAAACCCTGAATGAATCAGAACATACGGAACCTGCTAAAAACCAGGCATGAGGCCTTCAGATCAGGAGACCCACACAAATATAAGGAATCTATGTATGACCTTCGCAAAGCCATTAAGACAGCCAAGGATTAATACTGATCCAAACTAGAGACCCAGACAGACACCCAGCGACTATGGCAAGGACTGCATGACATCACAGGTTCTAAAAAGAGACAGTGCAAGATAGCTGATGATGACATATCCTTCCCAGATCATCTCAATGCATTCTATGCTCGATTTGAGTAGAATTTTGGTGGAGAGGTGTTTTAAAAAATTCTCAAGGTCAAGGACCAGGCTCGCAGGAAAGTAGTCTGACACAGAACAAACAGCCAAGAGGCGAGTCTGCTAGAATATAAGTGTTTTATTCCCCGCAGTGTCCCCACAACCAGTCTCGTACTTACAACGGGTCTGGCTTATACTCACTCTACATGTTACCAAAACTGGGAGCCGTCAGTTCTCGTAGAGCGGTTGCCAACAACCCACGCTCGGCGGTTAAACGTAACCCCGGAGCAGACTCTACCGAACTGGAGACTTCTCCAGCTGATATACCCTTTTCCAGATATAAACATTCATGTGAACAGCAGAGCAAGGCTAAAAAACACATTCCATTCTGGTTACATACAGATAAGAAGATTCACACGGGAAGGTGTATAACAAGATTCACACGGGACCAAGCGACACCTTCCATTTTCGGTTAGATTCACACATGTATTGGGACACAATTTTAACCCTTTCACCACATTCCACTGCTTGGCCCAATACATGTGTTGCATAATGATTCACACATGTATTGGGACATAATTTTACACCACATTCCACTGCTTGACCCAATACATGTGTTACATTATGCCCATATGTATTCTTTCTAACAAGCGCCTATGTACACGCCAAATATACAAGCAAGTCAGGACATTACAGCATGTTAAAATCACCAGGACCGCTACCAGGATCGACAAGGGTGGGAACAGGAATGTCCCCGCAGTGGAGGACATACCACTCAATATGTCCCACCAATGATGAGCTGACTCCACGTCCACTACACGGGCAGCATGTACTACCTCCTGTCCATGTATAAAGGTAGACACCGTAACCTTGGTGACATTGGTTTGATGCTTTCGTAATATCTGCTTAAGCTCCTCGGATCGGTCCAATGCCCGCTTAAACCGATCCAGGGAAATGTTCCAGGGATTCCTCAGCACTTTCCACTGCACCTTGGTAAAGTGGCGAGCACTGCTATAAGTGGTCAACAAATAGGTGTGATTCTGCCAGTGCCACTGATAGACATTTGAGAGGCATCCCGAGAACGGTGCTGAGGGAAGCATAGGATGTGGATTATTGGTAGCCACACAGAGCGTGTGTGGCCCAATCTGCCACATCATGTCCCTTGGAGTCTCAACAGTCCATTCGCACAGGGCCGTTCCCTTAGTCAAGCAAGGGTCCCGATACCTGTCCATCAGTAGGCAAGTTTTCCCCTGATCAGTCTGTTCACAAGCGGACAGATCATAGGTAATATTGGTATCTGGGCTAAACCACTGTCCCCTTGTCTTCAGAAAATAATATCCAGAAGATGTAATCACTGGTAATACATAATATTGACAGACCGTAACAGTGTGGGTTACATTCATGGTAACAAAGTATCCGTTACACATAGTTGCGTTACACCATGTTCGCTCTGGATGGGTTATCATCCACAATTTCTCAGATACATTCCATAGTCCCCTCCACGCCTGTACATTGGGGGATGTTACCACACGCAAAAAGCGTTCTTTCTGTATTTGAGCATGCAACATTTGAATATGACAGGCAGTCCAATTTAACTGAGCCGTAATGTTCTCAAACAGTTCCTGAGTGGCGCCCCAGACATCCAGTTCCCATTGCAGAGATCGTATCATTATTTCAGCTGTCTCTCCTTGAGTCATCATTACGGATGGCATCCACCTTCCAATAGTATGTAGTCCTTGTGAGGTGGCCTGTCCCGTGTTAGATAATTTAGTACGGGTTACCTCAGAGTCAATGGCATTCGAGATACCCATAACAGTTCCTGCGCCTCCCAGCAGGGTGTCGTACCACGCTCGTCGCCGCCTCTTGGTATGACACTCGGGTATGAGGGGCAACTGTACCCGCCAATGAACATCAGTGTGCAGTACCGCCCGGGCCATCTGTTGACAAGTTGACATAATAGGGGCCAACTGTGTTCGATGCGACCGCACGCCCCCCGTGGCACCCCTCTTCGGTGCTGGCCCGCCCCGCGTGGGGTTTAATAACGCCTCAGACGGGGCGTTCGTCGAGGGCAGTACCATTATTAACCACATGAATCGATGACGATTCCGAATATCGGTGGCATTGCGCAGCCACAGATCTTCCCCCCGAGCTGTGACGCTCCAATGAGTCCCCGTTGTCCCGCATGTCTGGGTGCGTCGGTCCCACAAACACGTCTTGACTTGGGCATTTACCACCAGGGTGCAATTAGGCGGTATGAACGATATGTCATATTTTTCCCCATCCCGGCGCATGTAGCACTCTGCACACGTGTACAATTGACAGTCGCTGGTGAGAGTCAGAACAACGCACTGCTGACCGGGTTCACATGTAAAGTCGTCCTGCGTCCGTCGCTGGCTACTGGCCTCCCACCGCACCTCATGGCGGGCGACTGGTACCAGCGTCCAGGCCGTGATACCGATGCCCTGGAGTGGCCATCCGATCGCGAACATCGCCAATAGGAGTCGCAATCCCCATGACCACCCCATGTTCAAGGCGGAGGGTCAGCCTGCGGGTGCATAGCAATTACAACATTATTTAGGTCTCACGTAAGTAGCACTGGTTCGCCGGGACGTTTGCCCAGGTCGGGTCTCCGGGGTACATAATGGTGACCAGACTGTCCTTCCCCTGTGCTATGATTTCGGCCGGCCTGGGGGGGCCGGTCGTCTGGCGCACCCATACCTTGGCCCCCTTAGTGTCAGTAGACCCAAATCCCCCCGTCCCACGCTCAGTAACCGTAACGGGAGCTCCCATCTCTTCCACCGTTGTAAGGTTACATGGCTTAATGACCAATTGCGCTATTCTGTCCCCCTTCTGTATCACGTAAGGTTCAGCGGTGATGTTGACCAGGATCACCCCCAACTCCCCTTGGTAGTCTGCGTCAATTACGCCTGCCATCACATCAATCCCCTTTAGTGACAGTCCCGACCGCGGGAGGATATGCCCATAGGTTCCAGGGGGACAAATCAACCCTAACCCGGTCTTAATCACCGTAGGTTTCTGTTGGATCAAAGTCTGGGCAGTTAGTGCTCGTAGGTCCAGTCCAGCCGAAGCCGGCGTGGCCCTTACGGGAATATCAGCTTCCTCAGCGAACTTCCACATTTTAATAGGCTGAGTCTTTGGGGTATCACATACTCGTATCATCCTATTCAAGGGTGTTACCCCATTTCCTAATGGGCGGTTATTAATTTGTTTCACCACCCGAATTAGTTGCTTCCTCCAACCCGTTAAGTCATTGCAACCTCCTGCTTTTCGTAGTGAGGACTTCAGAAGCCCATTCATTCGTTCTATAAGTCCCGCAGCTTGTGGGTGATAGGGTACATGATAAACCCATTCCACGTGGTTATCGTGACCCCACTGCTTTACCGCCCTTCCTGTGAAATGGGAGCCATTGTCACTCTGGACCTGTATGGGCAATCCATAAAATTGTTCAATCAAATCTAAACATCGCAAGGTAGCCTGTTGATTGTTGTGACGACAGGGATGGGCTACCAAAACCCCAGACATAGTGTCCACAGCTGTACATATGTGGTTACATCCTTGTGAGGAGGGTAAGGGACCCACAAAGTCCATTTGCCAGCTCTGTCCCGGACCATCCCCCCGATGGATATGTCCCATCATGTGTTGGGGCACTCCCTGCCGCTGATGTTGACACTGCTCACACTGGTTTACTGCAGTCTTAACATCATCTACCATAAGATCTATTCCTCGGTCTCGAGCCCAGTGCAAGGTTCCTTGCACTCCCCAGTGCCCAGCCTTAAGGTGTGCCCATCTAGCTAGGTCCACTGAGGTGCCCCTTTGCACCATCATGGTTCGGACGATACCATCCACATATCGGTTATGTAGAGCTTCCACATCATTTCGAGAGGTATGGGCATCTACGTGGGTGATGTATATGACCAGGTATTGAGCTTTCTCCCATATATCCTCCCATAACTGTTTACCCCACACTTCCCTATTCTGGATCATCCACTGATTGGCCTGCCAAGTTGGCATCCATTGTGTCATGCCGTTAACCACTGACCACGAGTCAGAGAACAAACAAACTCCCATGACCCCTGCTTGCATGACTACCATATGCACTGCCTTTAATTCTGCCCACTGACTACTTTTTCCCTCCCCTAATTCTTCTAGGGTAGTGCCTTGTTTTGGGTTAAAGGCGGCAGCTTTCCATCTACGCTGTCCCGCTTTCCATTGGGCTGACCCATCTACGAACCAAGCCGTGGCTTGTTCATCCGGGGTCAGTTCATCATACCGTTTTCCCATCTTAACGGGTGATTCCTTGTATTCAATCACCTCAAACCGCTTTTCCCCTTCCTCAGGGGCCTCCGCCACTTGCTCATGTAGGACTGACACTCCTTTCTGTCCAGTCCGCACTCTCTCCGACACATACCATTTCCATTTAATGATGCTGCTCTCTTGGGCAGTTCCTATTCGGTGGGTAGTGGGGTCACTAAGTACCCACGGAAGAATAGGGATAGCTGTTCTCATGATCACTTCATGTCCAATGGTCAGGGCTTCGGTTTCCACCAAGCCCCAGTAGCATGCTAATAACTGTTTCTCAAAGGGGGTATACCGTTCCCCTGCCGGGGGTAATTTTCGGGACCAAAATCCCAGTGGCTTACGGGTCCTTTCCTGTTTTTGCCATAAGCTCCAATTGGCATAATCCCCCTGTGCTGAGACTTGCAGTTCTACAGGTCCTGACTGTATCTTTCCCAAGGATACAGCTTGCTGTATCGCTTGCTTGGCCATTTCAAATGCTGTTTGATGGACCTCCGTCCATTCGAACGCTGCCTTTTTCCTCGTAACTCGATACAAAGGTTTTAAAATTTGTCCTAAATGGGGAATATGCTGTCTCCAGAATCCGAATAACCCAATAAATTGCTGCACGTCCTTCTGGGTGTGAGGGACGGCAAAGACCTGAATCTTATTTTTAGCTTTCGCAGTGATTTCCCTTTCCCCCTTGTTCCACACGATTCCTAAGAATTTTACCGTTTGTGAGGGACCCTGGATTTTGGCTGGGTTGATCTCCCACCCATATCCTCGCATATGTTGAACCAGTTGGTCCAGCAATTCCTGAACCTGCTTCTGACTTGTCCCCTGTATCATCATATCGTCAATATAGTGCGAGATCATCACTTCGTCAGGCACTTTAAAGGCAGCCAAGTGTTCTGCAACTATCCGGTGGCAGATAGTAGGGCTATGCAGATATCCTTGGGGCAGTCGTGTGAACGTGAATTGTCTACCCTCCCAAGTGAATGCGAACTGTTCCTGCCTATCTTCGGGAATAGGAATTGTGAAGAAGGCATTAGCCAAATCAATTACTCCGTACCACACCCCTGGATGATGTTGGATTCGTCCTATAATAGTGACGGCATCCGGGACCGCTGCCGTCAAGGCCGGAGTGTGACGGTTTAGTTGCCGATAATCTACCGTCATCCGCCATGACCCATCGGCTTTATGTACGGGCCATAAGGGGTTATTCCACGCCGTGGTGCATGTCCTAAGCACTCCCGCTTCCAAATAATCCTTAATTGTGGCGGATATTTCTTTATGTCCGCCGGGAATCCTATACTGTCTAAGACTTATTACGCGATCGGCGATCGGGATGGGGAAGGGGTCCATCTTAACCTTTCCCACTAACACCGTCCTACAGCGCAAAGCCATTTTCGTGATTCCAAATTCAAACTTCCCTTGTTGGAGGTGAAGTGTTAAACCGGCCAGAATGTCCATTCCCAGGATCCATTCTCTAACCGGTGTAATGATAATTGAATAAGTTTTAATGGGCATTGTACCTATCTTTAGGGGCAATTGTACTGTTCTTCCTTCAATCAGATTACCTCCCAGCCCAACCAGCGTGACTGGGGTTCCTTTAAACTTATGGGGCGTCCCATAGATTAAGGTGGCCTCCGCCCCTGTGTCCACTAGAGCCATAACGGTTTGGACGGATTTGCGCCAATAGATAGTCAATGATACATGAGGTCGAATGTCGTCTGCTGACCATTGGCTCGTTCGTGGGCAAACCCTTGGGGCTTGGCCCGATTCCTATTGTTCCTCCCATTCATCTTCCCCAGACAGCACTGGGTAAAGACGTTTGCCTCGCCCTTCTTTGTTCTTGCCTTTCTTACTAGGTTTCCGGCCACGCCTATCCACTTTATAACACTCTCGGAGGGGAGGCCGTACCTCCTCCTCCTCCTCCTCCTCCGAGGATTCCCACCGCTGGGAAGTGGAAGTTCTACCCCTTCGAGGCTCATTAACAACCGGACCCCGTGTCTGACATTTTTGTGTTAGTAATTCCACTAGGTCTTCCATAGTGGGTCGGGACTCCGTCTCTACCCGGGACACCTTCAGTCCCTTTCGTCTGCATAAGTCTTTTAATTCCGGTGTAGGTAGGCCATCAATCTCCGATGCTGGGACCTGCGCCCGTATCAAAGCTTGCCACAAAGCACGCCGTGAGGGGCCTTGGTTACTTCCTTGATTAGGGTTTACTTTTCCCCCTGCCCGAGCCTCAGGGCGACGCCCCTCCGTGCCCCCCTGAGAAGCACGGGTTGTGGGTCCCCAATCCCCCAAACCACCCATCTCCCTCATCATACTACGGGCATCTCCTAGGGTTTCTCCCCGTCCACTCAACATTATGGTTAATAACAGTGGTTTATAATGGGGGGGGGGCAGTCTTCACTAGATGGTCTCTAGTCTGTCTACTAACATTTGTGTTATCTACCTCGTCCAGCACTCCCAGCAACAGGGCATCCCGCACACACAAACGGGTTAGCCTCTGAACCCCTTCCTTAATCGTTGTCCAAGTTCCTTCCAAGGGGGGCCAATCGGACGGGAAGGGATACTGTTCGGCCACTGCCCTGGCATACATCCCAAATAGGGTCCCCATACTGCGATCTATTACCATATCCTTGGCTTGGTTGTGGTACCCCAGGTCTATGGCAGCATCCTTTGCTAATCCACCAAACTTGGGAGCATCCTGATAGTCTACCTGCACTTGTTGCCCCCCTTCCTCGAGGAGCCGAATTAGCCATAGCTCTAACGGCTCCCCAGGATTACGTCGGGTTTTCTGGGTGATAAACAGCACCTCATCGGTAGTGAAGTCTTCCGTTAATTCAGAGAATTCTGCGGGAGGCTGAGCCCGCGGTAATTCATGCATAATTGCCTCCCCTTGTTCATTCCGTATAGGGTTTCCTTTCTCATCTAACATTACCTCCCGTTGCACTGGGAGACGTCTCTGAACCTGCTTTCTCCTAACCACTGGTTTAGCTTGGAGTACGGGTGGGTCCTCTTCGTACTGATCATCTAAATCTCCCCAAATGTTCCCATCCCAATGATCGATATCCCACCGATCCCCGTTATTTAACTGGGCTACAAACGCCCGTACTTGTACCGGGTCCGGGGTTCGAGGGACCTTCCTTTTCTCTTTCCGTTTCTTAGCAGACAAATACATAATAGTTCGTCCTGCTAGTTCAGTTAATGCTGTCAATTCAGCTTTTAACTTCATAATTTCCTGCCTCAACATAGAGGCATCTCCCGAACTGAGTCCCTGCTCATGTTTCAGGAGGGCTAATTCTGCTTCAGCTTTTTGGCGCTTGTCTGACTGTTGTCTACAAGCCGCCGCACAGGCCCACATCCTCCGCTGTACCCCAGGCAATGGGTTCTTCGGCAGGACTGGGATCCTCTCAAGGGTGGACAGCAGCGACCCTGGGGTTCCTACGCCCTCGGCCTCCCAGTCCTCCGGTCGCCCCCCACCATTTCTCAAACAAACTGCCACGCCATGCCACGGCCCATGCCATCCCGGGACGGTCAGGACCTCCACAGTTTGTTCCTCTGGTTTCTTAGCCTTTTTCCAAAACATTGTTCTGTATCAAAATCTTTCCTCAATTGCGATTGATCCTGCCGGCTACGCCAAAATGTTTTTAAAAATTCTCAAGGTCAAGGACCAGGCTCGCAGGAAAGTAGTCTGACACAGAACAAACAGCCAAGAGGCGAGTCTGCTAGAATATAAGTGTTTTATTCCCCGCAGTGTCCCCACAACCAGTCTCGTACTTACAACGGGTCTGGCTTATACTCACTCTACATGTTACCAAAACTGGGAGCCGTCAGTTCTCGTAGAGCGGTTGCCAACAACCCACGCTCGGCGGTTAAACGTAACCCCGGAGCAGACTCTACCGAACTGGAGACTTCTCCAGCTGATATACCCTTTTCCAGATATAAACATTCATGTGAACAGCAGAGCAAGGCTAAAAAACACATTCCATTCTGGTTACATACAGATAAGAAGATTCACACGGGAAGGTGTATAACAAGATTCACACGGGACCAAGCGACACCTTCCATTTTCGGTTAGATTCACACATGTATTGGGACACAATTTTAACCCTTTCACCACAAGAGGTAACACCTATTCGGACAAGTCCTGCCTAACCTATCCCAACAGTCACTTCATCAGCAGTCAGATCAGTTTTCCTTCAAATGAATCCAAGGAAAGCAATGGGACCCGACAGAGTACCAGGCTGTGCACTCAGAGCATGCGCAAGTCAACTGGCAGAGGTCTTCTTGGATATCTTCAACCTTTCCCTGCAGCAGGCCACTGTCCCTGCTTGTTTCAAAAGGGCTAACATCATCCCTGTGCCTAAATAGGCTCATGCAGCATGTTTCAATGATTACTGCCCAGTGGCCCTAACTTCAGTGGTCATGAAGTGCTTTGAAAGGCTGGTAATTGCATTAATCAATGCCAGTCTCCCCACTACTCTTGACCCACTCCAATTTGCCTATCGGACCAACAGATCCACATCAGATGCCATGTCACTTGCCCTTCACCCTCCCTAGAACATCTTGTCACCAAAGAACAGATATGTAAGAATTCTACTCATTGACTATAGTTCAGCCTTCAACACTATTATCCCCTCGAGCTTGATTACTAAACGTAGTGATCTTGGACTAAGTCCCACTCTCTGTAACTGACCCACAGGCCACTATCATTGAAGACTGGGGATAATACTTCATCATCACTAACGCTCAACACTGGAGCCCCCAGGGGTGTGTACTCAGCCCCCTACTGTATTCACTGTATATCCATGACTGTGTCGACAAATACAAAACTAATGCCACATCCAAGTTTGCTGATGACACCATCATAGTCGGTCAAATCTCAGATGGCGATGAAACAGACTACAGACTGGAGGTGGAAGACCTGGAAAAATTGTGCACTGAGAACAACTCAGCCCTCAATGCCAGCAAAACCAAGGAACTCCTTATTGACTTTCGGTAGGATGTTACTCATGCTCCCCTACACATTAACAACACAGAGATGGAACGAGTGGAAAGTGTCAAGCTCCTGGCAGTGATCATCCACAACAAGCTTTCTTGGACTCTTCATGTGAATGCACTAGTTACAAAGGCCATCAATGTCTCTTCTTCCTGAGGCAGCTGAGGAAATTTGGCATGACTGTGAATACCCTTGCCAACTTTTAAATTTCTGTCTGGATGTATCACTATCTGGCATGGCAACTGTACCATTCAAGATCAAAGACGGTTACAGAGAGTGGTGAACTCGGCCCGGACAATCACAAAGGCCAACCTCCCATCTATAGAATCCATCTACCAAGGCCGCCAGCATTCGCAAAGATCCATCCCACCCTGGCAATGTTTTTCTACAATCTCTACTGTCAGGGAGAAGGTACAGAAGCCTGAACACATGCACCAGCCGGTTTCATAACAGTTTCTACTCTACAGTTGTTAGAATACTGAATGGACTCACAAACTCTTAACATTCGCCTGTAACTGTGTTTTTGTTTTTGCTGCTGATAACCGATTATTTACTAACTATGTTACTTAACTATGTGATCTGCCTGTATTGCTCGCAAGACAAAGCTTTTCACTGTGCCTCGGTACAAGCGACAATAAATTCAATTCAATTCAATATTTAAAGTGGATGATTCAGAAAAGTATATTTGTACCATAAAGGAAAATTATAAAAGAAGGACCCATCATTCTGCGGTTAACTACAGATTGTCATTGAGATTATAGTTCTTTGTAGGGATATCATTTGCTGTGGATAACGAGGATCCTGGATTTCCAGACAGTACATAGAACATAGAACAATACAGCGCAGAACAGGTCCTTAAGCCCTCAATGTTGCGCCGACCTGTGAATTATTCTCAGCTCGTCCCCCTACACTATCCCAAAATCAACCATGTGCTTATCTAAGGATTGTTTAAATCTCCCTAACGTGGCTGAGTTGACTACATTAGCAGGTAAGGCATTCCACACCCTTATCACTCTCTGCGTAAAGAACCTGCCTCTGATATCTGTCTTAAATCTATCACCCCTCAATTTGTAGCTATGCCCTCTCGTACAAGCTGACGTCATCATCCTAAGTAAAAATCTTTCATTGTCTACCCTATCTAATCCTCTCATCATCTTATATGTCTCTATCAAATCCCTCCTTAACCTTCTTCTTTCCAATGAGAACAGACCCATGTCTCTTGGCCTTTCCTCATACGACCTTCCCTCCAGACCAGGCAACATCCTGGGAAATCTCCTCTGCACCTTTTCCAATGCTTCCACAGGACCTCTTGCATTGAAGTAAATGTTGTTTAATTCATCAGTCTAACCTTGTTCTCTGCCATATTCTTGTCTGCCTTCACTCTTTGACTTGCTCTCCTTAGCTATTGTACCAGCCTCAGCCTTTTCTCTTTTCCCACTATCACTATAGTTCCCACACTTCCATCAGCCCCTGCCCTCAACCCGCCCAATCCTCCTTGTTAGTTTAAAGACTCCTGAGTAGCACTAGCAAATCTCTCCGCAAGGATATTGGTCCCCTTCCAATTCAGGTGAAGCCCGTCCCTCTTAAACAGGTCATTTCTACCCCTGGAGAAATCCCACTGGTCCAAAAATGTGAATCCTTGCTCTCTTCACCAGCTCCTCAGCCACACATTCATCTGCTCTATCCTTCTATTCCTATTCTCACTGGCACATGCCATCAGTGGTAGTTCAAATACTTTTACCATTGATGACCTACTTTTTAACCTTCTACCTAGCTTCTTATATTGTCTTTGCAGAACCTCATCCCTTTCTCGACACACGTTGTTGGTACGAAGATGCACAACAATCTCCTGCTGATCACTCTCCCCTTTTAAAATACTCTCCGTCTCCAAGATATCCTTGACCCTGGCACCACGGAGGCAACACACCATCCTGATGTCTCACTGACAGTCACAGAAAAGTCCATCTATGCCTCAGACTAGACAGTCCCCTATTACAATCGATCACTTGGAATCTGACACACCCTTTGTTACAGTAGAGCCAGTCCTGGTACCAGAAACCTAGTTGACAGTGCTACACCCACACTCAGAGGCAATTCTTCCCCGCAGTATCCAAAACAGCATTGCTGTTTGAGATGGGGATAGTCATAGGAGACTCCTGCATTACCTGACTATCTCTCATACCATTCCTAGCTGTCAACTATCTGCATGACTGTATCTGTGGTTTTGCTACCTTCCTGAAACTGCTACCTATCATACCCCCATGCTCTTGTAAACTTCTCATTGCCTTGAACTGCCACTCCAAGCAATCCATGTGATCGATAGGTTCAAATCCCATTTTCTATTTAAGTAATATTGTCCTTTTTCATTTTTCCTGGAAAGTAAGCAACTTCACATTCTCCCATACTATAATTCATCGACAAAACTTTTGCCTATTCATGCAAGCTATCTATATCCGTCAACAACATCTTTGTCTTCTTCATAACAAATTTCCCTACTTATCTTGGTGTCAACTGAAAATTTCATTACCAAAGCTTTGGTCCTGTCATCTAAATCATTGCTGTAAATTATGAAAAGTTTAGGCCCCAGCACAGACTCTGGTGGGAGTCTGCTCAATACACCCTGCCAATGTGACAAAGACCCTTTCATGCATACTGTTTGCTGCCAGACAGACCGCCAGGCAATTGTATGTCCATCTAATGTGTTACCCACTACATTATGGGCTTTTATTTTCTATTATAATCTTTGATGTGGCACCTAATCAATTACTCAAAGACAGAAGTGGGACGTTGAGTGTGGAGATCGGAGGAGAAAGTGAGGGCTGTAGATGCTGGAGATCAGAGCTGAAAATGTGTTGCTGGAAAAGCGCAGCAGGTCAGTCAGCATCCAAGGAACAGGAGAATCGATCGGAGATTCGGAGAGGTGCTAAATGAACATTTCTCATCCGTGTTCACTCAGGAAAAGAAGAATATTATAGAGGAAAAGAATGAGGTATGAGATATTAGACTAGAAAGGATCGAGGTTAGTTACACACAGGTGTTATCAATTCTAGAAGCAGTGAAAGTAGACAAGTCCCCTGGGCCGAATGGGATTTATCCAAGGATTCTCTGGGAAGCTAGGGAGGAGACAGCAGAGCTGTGATATTTGAGTCGTCATTGTCTACAGATTTAGTATCTGAGGACTGGAGGACTGCAAATGCTGTGCCCTTGTTCAAGAAGGCAGCAGAGATGACCCAGGTAATTATAGACCAGTGAGCCTTACTTCTGTTGTAGGAAAGGTTTTGGAAAGGATTGTAAGAGATAACATTTATAATCATCTAGCAAGCAACAATTTGATTTCAGATAGTCAACATAGTTTTGTCAAGGGCAGGTCGTGTCTCACAAACCTCATTGAGTTTTTTGAGAAGGTGACCAAGCATGTAGATGAGGGTAAGACAGTTGACGTGGTATACATGGACTTCAGTAAAGCCTTTGATAAGGTTCCGCATGGTAGGCTGTTGGAGAAAATGCAGAGGCATGGAATTGAGGTGATTTAGCAGTTTGGATTAGAAACTGGCTCTCTGAAAGAAGGCAGCGAGTGGTGATTGATGGAAAATATTCAGTCTGGAGTCCAGTTACTAGTGGTGTGCCACAAGGATCTGTTTTGGGACCACTGCTGTTTGTCATTTTAGAAATAACTTAGACGCAGGCATAGGTGGATGGATTAGTAAATTTGCAGACGACACTAAAGTCGGTGGAGTAGTGGACAATTTGGAAGAATGTTACAGGTTGCAGGGGGACTTGGATAAACTGCAGAATTAGGCTGAGAGGTGGCAAATGGAGTTCGATGCAGCTAAATGTGAGGTGATGCACTTTAGGAAGAATAACAAGAAGGCAGAATACTGGGTCAATGGAAAGATCCTTGGTAGTGTGGATGTGCAGAGGGATCTTGGAGTCCATGTGCATAGATCCCTGAAAGTTGCCATTCAGATGGATAGTGCTGTTAAGAAGGCATATGGTGTGTTAGGTTTCGTTGGTAGAGGGATTGAGTTCCGGAACCACAATATCATGCTGCAACTATACAAAATGCTGGTGCGGCCACACTTGGAATATTGTGTCCCATTTCAGGGTTTAGAAACCATAGGAAGGTTAGAAAGGGAGGCAAGAGAGGAGGGAGGTGGCATTTTTGGTTAGGGATAACATTATGGCTGTACTGAGGGAGAAAATCCCTGGGAGATCGAACAGTGAAGTTATTTGGCTGGAAGTGAGAAGTAAGAAAGGGATGATCATCTTGTTGAGATTGTATTAGTTGCCCCCCAACAGTCAGCAGGAAATTGAGAAGCAAATATAAGACGTCTCAGATATCTGTAAGAATAATAGGGTTGTAATGATCCGGATTTTAACTTTCCAAACATAATCTGGGATTGTCATAGTGTTAAATGCTTGGATGGGGAGGAATTTGTTAAGTGTACAAGAAAACTTTCTTATTCAATATGTGGATGTACTTACTTGAGAAGGAGCAAAACTTGACCTTCTGTTGAGATATAAGGCAGGGGAAGTGACTGAGGTGTCAGTGGGGGAGCACTTTGGGACATATGATCTTAATTCTATTAGTTTTAAAATAGAGATGGAAAAGGATAGAACTGATCAAAATGTAAAAGTCTAAATTAGAGTAAGGCCAATTTTGATGGTGTTAGAGGAGAACTTCAAATGTTGACTTGGGGAGGCTATTCGCAGGTAAAATGTATGGTTGGGAAGTGGGAGGCCTTCAAAAAGGAGATAACACAAGTCCAATGTCAGTATGTTCCTATTAATGTGAAGGGCAAGAATGGTAGGTGTCAAGAATGGTGGATGATGAGAGAAATTGAGGCTCTGGTCAAGAAAAAGGAGGCATATATCAGGTGTAGACAGCTGAGATTGAGTGAATCCCTGGAGGAGTATAAGGGCAGGAGGTATAGTTAAAAGAGAAATCAGAAGGACCAATAGGGGATGAGATAGCTTTGGCAAATAGAATTAAGGACAACCCAAAACGATTCTATAAGTATATGAAGGGCAAAAGAATAACTGGGAGAGAAAAAGGCCCCTTAAAGATTGATGTGGCCATCAATGTGTGGAACTGCAGCAGATTGTTGAGATACTAAACAAAGATTTTATGTCTTTACTGTGGAGAAGGACATGGAAGCTAGGGAATTTAGGGAATTAAATAGTGATGTCTTGAAAAGTTCATATTAGAGAAGAGGAGATGATGGAGGTCTTAAACGCATAAATATAAATAAATTCCCAGGATCTAATCAGGTGTTTCCCACAATTTTGTGGGAAGGTGAGGAAAAAATTGCTAGGCCCCTTGCTGAGATATTTATATCACTGACAGCCACGGGTACGGTTCTGGAAGACTGCAGGTTGGCTAATGTGGTGCCATTGTTTCAGAAACAGTGTAAGGAAAAGCCAGAGAATCATAGACTGGTGAGCCTTATGTCAGTGGTGGGTAAGTTGTTGGAAGGGATTCGAAAGAATAGAACATACATGCATTTGGAAAGGAAAAGACTGATTTGGGGCAGTCAACATGGCTTTGTGCGTGGGATTTATGGTCAGCACAGATGAGTTGCGCTGAAATGTCTGTTTCCATGCTGTGTGACTCTATGACTCTCCAGCTTTGTATGCAGGTACAACATATAATCCAGAAGGCTGATGGAATGCTATCTTTTAACATAAATGTAAGGATTTTTATGCTTCAGTTGTGCAACATCTCCAACATTGTGTCTCAGTTTGATCTTCTTCCTGAAGGAAGAATATAAAAGCACTAGTTGGAAACAGTTCAGAGGTTTTATGTGGATAGGTTAGACAGGCTGGGTTTATTTCCCCTGAAGTTTAGAAGAGTGGGGGTTGACCCAATTGCCATGTTTAAGATTTTGAATGGTCTTGCTGAGGTGAACGTGAAAACAATGTTTCCCCTAGTGGGTCAGTCAGAAATAGCAGACTTTAAAATTAGGGGTTCCCCTTTCAGTACAGCAGTGAGATTTTTGTTTTCTCACACTGTTGTGCTACTTTGGAAATCTCTGCCTCAGAAGGCCGGGTCACTGAATACTTTTAAGACAGATGTGGATAGATTCTTGTTAGGCAGGGGCATCAAGGGCTGTATGGGAAAGTGGGGTTTGAAACACAAATTAGTCTCGTAATCTTATTGAATGGCAAAGCAGGCTCAAAGGGTTTGTTTCTATTTCCTGTGTTTGTATGTAAATCTGGTTACAAATCCCAACACAAGGGTGGGCAAGGTGAATGCCAATGGACTAGATCAATTTTCTCCCTAATTTTTGTTTTTACTTCTCAGTGCCTTAAAAATTCAACATAGCCATGTATGTGTTTATCTTAAAAGGACCTTGCTTGTTCACAGTCTATTTGCTCCCAGCATAGTACAATCCTGACAGTTGCACTGCAACACATCTATGTAACTTAGAGGAACAGTGGCCTTCATCCCACTGTATTCACTGCAGCACCATATTGGGCAGGCAGCACAAGATTCGATTAGATTCCCTACAGTATAGAAACAGGCATTTCGGCCCAACAATCCACACCGACCCTCCGAAGAGTAACCCACCCAGACCCAATCCCCTACCCTATACTGACCCTGACTAATGCACCTAACACTATGGGCAATTTAGCATGGCCACTTCACCTGACCTGCACATCTTTGGATTGTGGGAGGAAACCCACGCAGACACAGGGAGAATATGCAACCTCCACACAGACAATTGCCCAAGGTGGGATTGAACTCATATCCTTGGTGCTATGAGGCAACAGTGCTAACCAATGAGCCACTGTGCCGTGTAGTAAGCCATCATAGTCTACATAGCACAATTTGGAGAAAAATCTTGACTGATGTCTGGAAATCATACGGGGCCAACAAGTACCAGGGTTTGTTACTGCAGATAACACATGAAACCAGGTAAAATTACTCATGGAAGAACTTGCATTTATACAGCACGGTGGCTCAGTAAAACTTGCATTTATACAGGTAGCACAGTGGTTAGCATTGCAGCCTCACAGCACCAGGATCCCAGGTTCGATTCCAGCCTCAGGTGACTGTCTGTGTAGAGTTTGCATGTTCTGCGTGGGTTTGCTCTGGTTTCCTCCCACAGTCCAAAGATATGTGGAGCAGGTGAATTGGCCATGCTAAATTGCCCATATTGTTAGGTGCATTAGTCAGAGGGAGATGGGTTACTCTTTGGAAGGTCGGTGTGGACTAGTTGGGCCGAAGGGCTATTTCTACACTGTCGGGAATCTAATTTAATTTTCAGGCCCTCAAAACATCCAAAGCATTTGTAACCAATGAAGTAATTTTAAGAAGTTTGCCAATGCTGCATGAAACACAACAGCAAAGTTGCAGACAGCTAGGTCTCACAGTAGCATTATGATAATTGGCAGGCATGTCTGTTTTATAATGATGTTGATAGAGGCAAAAATATTGACTAAGACACCTAGAAAGAACTCAGCTCGTTCAAAATAATGCTGTGGGATCTTTTATGAGATGAACAAAAAGGCAGATGAACAACATTTCATCCGATAGGCAGCAATCTTCCACTTGCCTTTGTACCACATTGGGAGTGTCAGCCACATTTTATTCCCATTCAGGGATCAGCACTTGAATCCACAACCTTTATATTTAGTTGACACCTGACAGCAGCAATAATAATGATGGACTGCTATCACCTTAACTTTCTTCTGCAGGACACATGTGGTTACGATTTAGGCAAAAATGGTTGCTCTTTCATTGTTGCTGTGGAATCTCCCAACACAATTACAGGGACTGCAGAGATTCAAGGAGAAAACCTCTAAAGCACCTAATGAAGTTGCTGGAAAATGCAGTACTTTTTTTTACAACCAAAAACGCACCTCACTAAAATGCATAATTCCGTCAGCTAATCAACTTTTCCTTGCTTTACCACCATTATCCATAAGCCATGAATTCATCAAAAATAAAATACATCAATGAGCTTACTTTATTAAACTTTTTTTATTAACTGAAAACATTGGCACATGAGGGGAGTGAGGGAATTTGGAGTGTATGGTCACAATAAGACCCTTAGGCTTGGTTGGGTTTACACTAAACACTTTGTTACAGATGTGGACCAGCACAATGACTCTAACTTGACTCTACCACAGTCCTTAAACAACAATTGCACACTTAACGATAAAAAATACACCATGTACAAAACAGTACAATGCAATCATTCATCTTGAAAAGCTGACGTTTCTCTTTCCACAAAATTGTGACGCATGACTCAATTGGGTTGGCACATAAGCTACTGGGATGATGTCTTCAATGAGTGCAGCGACATAATTTGAGACTGAGTATGCTCCGTGCATGGATATGCACTATCTATAAACAGTTACTTTTGGAAAGAATCAGAGCTGCTCCTGCTCTAGCCACTGATGGCAACCAATGAAAAACAAAATGCTTCTTCAAATCTATCAAAGTTGGCTTTGCCAAAACTTTGATTTGCATAAAGGTTGTCAAAGGAAAAAGCAAACTGAATGCTTATCAGCATGATACTATAAACATTAATAGTCTGTAATAAACACAATACAATACAGTTTCTCTAGGCTTCTTTCCAAAGCCTCATTTGAGAATAGTTCATGGTTTTATATCGGTTCTGCAGTCCACTTAAACGGGCTATATCGTCACGCACCGATGCTAGAAGACAATCCATTGAAATGGTGCTGCCAACTGGTAAACCCAATGTTATCCACAAACAGGATGCAGTCATGTCTACTGTCAAAGATTGTCTTTCAGCCCAAGAATGAATGGGGGCTATTACAATGCTCAGAATAGACTGCAGTGTGTAACTACATTGTACCCAGTTAGGAAAATGGTAGATAAACAGTGTTAGCCTTTATTTAACTCTTAGAACACAAAATAACTTCTTAAAACTTTCAAAGCTGGCTTTGCCAGAAACTTTGAAACACAATCCTACAAATTGACAAAACCCTGTGAAAATAGGGTTGAAAGTTCCAGCAAGTATTTTTAGTTTATAAAATTCTGCTGCAAGACTTTTGCATCCACTTTCATGTATGGTAACAGACCTTCATAACAACTCATCCCCAGGCTTGTGGAGACATTTTAAGTAATTATTATTCTAGCATAATTAAACAATACAGATAAACCACTGCAACTGGAAAAACAGATCTCCCTCCCTTGTTTAAAAGGGGGCAGCACGGTGGCTCAGAGGTTAGTATTGCTGCCTCACAGTGCCAGGGACGCAGTTTAGATTCTTGCCTTGGGTGACAGTCTGTGTGAAGTTTGCACATTCTCTCTGTTTCTGCCAGAGTTTCCTCCCACAATACAAATATGTGCCGGCCAGGTGAATTGGCTATGCTAAATTGCCTATTGTGTTAGGTGCATTAGTTAGGGTAATGGGTCTGGGTGGGTTACTCTTTGGAGAGTCAGTATGGACTTGTTGGGCTGAAAGGCCTGTTTCCATACTGGAGGGAATCTAATCTAAAATCCACGTGTTCTGATTCTTTGAGCCTCATTTCGTAACAGCGTGTATTAACGAAGATTGTCCTTGAATACTTGGTCTGGCACTTTCATTTTTCTCCCTAGTCTGAAAGCTGTGATGATATAAGACAGAATTCTTGGAGAGTACCTCTGATAAATTTTTTATTATTATTCTTTGGCATGGATGTTTGCATCATAAATACTGGAAAATATGGACCAATTCAACCAGATCTGCATTGTATCACCCTACATCCATATTTGCATGACAGATGGGTGCATCTTACAGCCAATTAAATTCTTCTGAAACCTCATCAGAACTTTGTTGTATGAAACAAGGTCGTCATTAGCACTAGCAAATACATAAAGTCAGATACTTTGGTTGAGGGACAGATATTTGTCAGAGATAGGGGAAAAAAAGAGTGCCATGGAATCTGTATTGTCCAGTTGAGAGGGAAGATGGAGTCTTGATTAAAGGTCTCTTAACAGTACTTTGGACGATTGAGTACTGCCCGAGAAGTGAAAACTTAAGTTAAAGAAGCCTGAGGACTCATGCAGTACAACACAGCGACTGACCTACAATCCTCATGTAACCCTACCTCTGGGATACTTATGGATTTATCCAATAACACTGAATAGATATTAAAGAACATTCAGCTTTGAGAGGCACTGGGAGGGGAGAAGGCAAGTAAAAGCAGTTTGTGGCTTCAAATCCAAGACCAGAGAATTGAGCACAAAATGCAGGCTGATACCTGGGTGCAGCACTGAGGGAGAATATCACTGTCGAAGATACCATCTTTCAGGTGGGATGTTAAAATTGACACCCCATTTTCCCTCTCAGGTGCAAGTAGTACATCCTATGGCATTACTTCAAGGAAGAGCAGAGGAGATTTCTCTGGTGTCTTGACCTACTGTCCAAGTGTCCTGCTGCAGAGGGAACAGACTGACAGCATCATACAACTGGAGATTCTAGGCTGATTTTTGAAAAGATCAAGATTTAGGAGCTTGTTGCAGTTCATGCTAATTATCTCTAACCTTCATGTGTTTATAACCAATTATTTAAAATAATCAACAAACTTTAAGATTTATTATCCCTCAACCAACACCATTCTAAAACATTACCTGGTCTGTCATCATCTCACTGTTTTGCTGTGCATAAAATAGCTAGTGTATTTCCTACATAACAACAGTGACTATACTTCAAAATTATTTAATTTCCTCAAGAACAGTTTGAGTTTCCCGAGATTATGAGAGGAATGATATGAAGGCAAGTTTTAATCACATCAATTGCCAAGAATAACAGAAAACCTTGTGATCACTTTATAAGAATTGTGCTTTTTTGATGACTTCCTCTGAAAATGAGATCAGGGGATCAGTGTTTCAGATCCATATACCTCACAAGCTGATTTAACCTACTTCAATATTTCTGTTTGGAATATCAAAGCCTCAAACTTTATGCTGACAGGAACAAACTTTGGATCCAACTTGAGGTCAGGTGCAGTGTAGCTAGCTAGTAGCAGGATTGCCCTTCCAAAGCTTTTGGAGAGGGATACAGAGAGACAAATCACCACATCAGCAAGGAGTGACCACACACCAAACATAAGATTGCTCATTTACAATGATATTAACATAGGCACAGAAATAGAACATTTTGTGCCTTGAGCCTCGTCTGTCTTTCAAGAAGGTCTCAACAAATCTAAGGAAAAAGTGAGGACTGCAGATGCTGGAGATCAGAGCTGAAAATGTGTTGCTGGAAAAGCGCAGCAGGTCAAGCAGCATCCAAGGAGCAGGAGAATCAACATTTCGGGCATAAGCTCTTCTTCAGCCCTTCCTGAAGAAGGGCTCATGCCCAAAATGTCGATTCTTCTGCTCCTTGGATGCTGCCTGACCTGCTGCACTTTTCCAGCAACACATTTTCAGCTCAACAAATGTAAGTCCAGATTCCACATACCCTCAATCAATCCAACTTTTAAAAACAACAATTACTCTCATATCCATTGTAATTTGTGGAAAACAGTTCCAGACTTCCACTACCCTTTGCATGTAGAAATCTTCCCAAACATGAAATGGGCTTTGCTGTATTTGAAGATTCTAACAGAAGACCTTATGATCGGACTTATAATTTTAACATTGCACTTCCAATGCAATCACCCTTCCATGTACATTCTGTCTCTAAATAATAAGTCAAGAATAAAATATGACACAAAATCCATTTGAGTCTTTTGACTATCATGGCAATTGCTAGTAACTAAATTATATCTTAAACCTTAAAGTGAAACTTCAGTGATTTTAATCTCCATGTCTACGATCTGATGAACATAGTGACTATTTTAGTGATCCTTTAAAGCATACATAACAACCAAATGTAAATGTGAGTGGTGGGAAGAAAACATGTATTTTGCAAATATAGGTTGATGACATGAAGGAACAGATATATTTTCATATGGATTCTTCTATACAAATCAGCAAAGGAATGTTCCAGAAAATAACTGTGGACATGCAAAGGAGTAAGACCTCAATCAGATCAGTGATATTCATTATATTGCATTATATTAATGACAAAATAGAGTTTTAAAAAAACTGATTCTATTGGCAAGAAGAGTTAGTAACCAGATTATACAGATTTAAGATAATTGGCAAAAGATCGATGGAGATGAGGAATTTATTTCATGTGGCAAGCTGTCATGGTGTGGAATGTGCTGGCTGAAATGATGGCGGCAGAGGATTCAATCACTTTTTAAAAGAGAATTAAACAAATACCTGATGAGGATAACTTCACAAGGCAACAGTGAATGATAGATTAGTATCTTCAAATGGTGCAATGGTTTTAATTTTCCCTTTATGATTAAGATGCAAAGGAAGATTTTGCATTTATGTAGCACCCTTCAGAATGGACTTCACAGTCACTGCTGTAATGTCAGAAACATGGCAGCCAACTTGGATGCAGCAAGTCCGCACAAACAGGAACATGACAATGAGCAAAGATGATCGCTTTCTTGTGAAGTCAATCAAAGAATAAATATTAGTCAGGACACAGGGATAACTCCTCTTTGCTCTTCTTTGAAATAATGTCATGAAATGTTATTTACGCACCCAAGCAAACCAATGGGGCCTGTTTATCATTTCATCCAAAGCTAGGACCTCTGACAGAGCAGTATTCTCTCAGTCTACTGTTGAACTTGATTTCGTACTCAAGCCCCGGAGAGGGACTTGAACCTGAGATGTTATGACTCTGAGGCAAGACCAACTAAGTTGCGGATGATATTTCATTCCACAACTCACAAATGAAAGGACAACAAGATATGACAGTTTCCTGCCTGGGAGGCAGCTTCAAAATCTTACCATCACAGAATACTTTGACTTGAGTTATAAAAGCACGTGCTTAAAGAGGAAGAGAAGACTGACAAAAACTAGCTGTTGAACATGCTGTCTCGCGTCAGTGAGACAAGTGCTTGTCCAGTCCTGCTAGAGTTGATTCAAAGTTCTTGTGGCCCCTTGTTTAATATTTTAGGGTAATAGTCAGTCTGGGGCTATTTCAGGAATACACATTTTGACTGTATGACTGGAGTTTCCATTTCAATCGATACAGTAAAATGAAACTGTAATAACAGTGTAATGTCACTAAGGGCACTGAACACAGCCAGGAAATTTATTTAGTGTGATAGCAACAAGTGCTAAATGACACCAAATCAAAATATTTGCAGATCACATTCAGTTCCAAATGATAAAGTTAAGTTTGTGATTGATTTCAACAGGCATGTCCATCCTAATCTGCTCTGCCTTCCTGTACCAACAGCAAAGTGAATTGATTCTTTGTTACCCACAGGACATTTCTTGAACATCACCGCACACCCATTTCTCACTCAACTTCTTTACAACTAGTAATGGGGTCCTGGAGAGCTGGCAGCCATTTTATGTCAAGGGGTCGGGTCACTACAGTTGTTTCATGAGCCTTGGTCTAGGGAGGGAGGAGTTAAGTTCAAACACAATTTCTGCTCCCGATCACTGTTCAGGGATCCTTCTTTGGAAATGGATAACTTACATGGCTGTGCTATACTCCAAGATCAGAGACTATCATGATGGAGGAACAGCCAAAGAGCAGAGGACCCATGCCAACCACTCGAATGGAACCCAATAAACATGTCTAAGGGGTGAAAGAAAACAACTGGAAGAAATAAAGGAGCAGGAAAAGTATGCTTTATACTCAACTGTCTCTTACATCTGGATTTTAGGTCAATATTACACTGAAGGCACTCCATCCTTATCTGACACTTGCCACACATTCTGTCTGACATTAACACCAGTCTAAATAGAACAAAAGACTGAGTGCCTTGCAATGTTTTGTTGCTGAAAATTCAAAAATTCAATCACCAATGATGATATATTCTACAATAATTTGTCAGGTTCTTAGCAGGCAATCCTTTAGATTAATAAACCAGCTGCTGAGAAAATAAGTTGACACCCCCTCTAAAATAATCTCCAGGGCCTTGATTGGCTACGCAAAGGTATAGTTCACCCTTCCTGTTAAAAAAAAGGTGTCAGTATACTTGCAAAAATATCAATTGCAGTATCAGGAAAAATTGTCAAAATAAAAAGAAAATAAAAATTCACTGCGATATGCTTTCACCCTTCCTGTTAAAAAAAGTGTCAGTATACTTGCAAAAATATCAATTGCGGTATCAGGAAAAATTGTCAAAATAAAAAGAAAATCAAAATTCACTGCGATATGCTGTGTCTTTTACATGTCATTCTAAGAACAGAGTCAAAGAAAACAGAAGTTAAACTTTGCCCTTAAGCTTACATGTTCTGACGAAGCTCACTTAAAGGACTCTTTCTGACATTGTGATGGGTACAGAACTGTTGTGGTTTTCCAGCTGTAATTTTCTCATCCAAGTCTGAACTTTTCATTCTCTATGGAAGATTTTTGCAGCCCAAAGTCAGGTGTGTAATGTTGGCCCATGGAAGAGCTTTGAAAAATGGTCTGCTGATAGTCACATATCACTAGCCTCAACCATAACTTCCTCGCCCTCAGCTCCACAGCCCAAAGGAAACCTGGTTCTGCGGAAGATGTCTACAATGGCAGAATTACAAAATGGAGAGAGGGTGGATGAGTTACAGCAATCTTTTCCACCAGAAGCTGACTGACTCCATTTTAAATGAAAAGAGAAAATACTGGAGAAACTCAGTAGGTCCAGCAACATCTGTGGAAAGAGCAACAGAATTAATGTTTCAATCCAACGTGTGAGTATGAAGATCTGAGCTATTCCGTAGAAACGTTAACCCTGTTCCACGCACTCTGTTTCACCTTCCACAGATGCTGCCAGACCTGGGAGTTCTTTCAGCATTTCTGCGTTTATTTAAAATTTCCAGCATCTGCAGTATTTTGCTTCAATGTGATTCTAATTTTAAACCGCAGACAACAAAACTACCAATCCAAAGGTCGTGGAATCCATTTTAGTTTACTCCTTTTTTGTATTAGGACTGTTTTCTTTCATTCTCAGGATATGGGGGTTTCTGGCAAAGCCAGATTTATTGCTCATTCCTCAGCTACCTTTGAGAAGGCGAAAGTGAGCCACCCTATTTTGGAACGGCCATATTGAGGGGGACATTCACAGTGCTGACAACACAGAATGCTAAGAAGAGATTGATAGATTGATTGTAAACCATAGAAATGAATAAGAATATATTATGATCAGAGCAGAGAGATGAATGTGAGGGGGAACAGTGGCTGCAAGTCAGATTACATTTATTACAACAACGCTATGACTAATTCAAACCTTGGCAACAAAATGGCATGAACTGGATCAGCATGTTTCAGCTTTTAGCAAAGGTCTGTCAAAGGTAAGTTCCCATTAAGAAAGCTAGTAAGTTCAGTTTGGAGTGTTGGTCTAAAGACAAAATTCTTCAGGTTTCATTTTCTGACTCCTTGCTCTCTGGTCCACCACAAGCTCCTTGTCAGTATATAAACTGCTGTACCTTAGCACTTGCTCAGATTTTAATACATTCTCTTTTTAAATCAGTGATCAACAAAATGGGCGAATTTAGCAGCTGATCTGCTGGAGATGAGAAGTTTACGATTCCTTAAGCATGTTAATCCGAGCACAGATTTTGAGTGCTGGGCCGAGTTTGATGTTCATGGCACTCATTAGGTGGTCCTCCTTCAGCAAGAGCAGAGCCTGGCCATCAATCTCCTGGGATCGAAATTCATCGGCAATATCCTTGCAACCTGCATGTGAAAACCACACAAAAATGGTCAGAGAAACTACTAAACAGATTTTCATTTTTAATTAATATAACAGATACAGGCACACAATACACCACACAGCCCATCGAATCTACTCCATCATTCAATTAGGCCATTGTTGACCTGGTAATCCTCAACTCCACTTTCCTGCCTATCCTCACAACCCTCGATTCGCGTATTGATTAGAGATCTATCTCAAACCTGCACACAGCTAACAACCCAAGCTTTACAGCACTTTGCAGTAAAGAATTCTACAAGGTTATTACTCTCTATCTTAAATAAGCAAACCCTTACTCTGTGAATTTGTCCTAGACTCTCCCACAATAAGAAGCATGTGCTCAGGAAACTGGATATTATCAAAGGAATATAGAAAATATTAAAATAAACCAGGGTATTCTTCGTGGACGAGCAAAGGGGAGATCTGATGTTCAAAATTATGAGGGTAAATAGACAGGGAAAAACTTCCCAATGACAGGAAGGTCAGCAACCAGAGAACATAGATTTCGGTAATTGGCAAAAGAACTAAAATGGATGCAGGAAGATTCTTTTATTCCTGCAATGAGTTGTGGTGTTCTGGAATGCTCCACTTGAAAGGACAGCAAAAGCTAATTCAATAAAAAGTTTCAAAAAGGAACTGAACTAATATTTGACAGGCAAAAATTATAGGACCACAGGAAAAGTTACAGGCAAGGAGTGGAAATAATTGAATAATTAAAAGCCTGCAGGAACACAATGGGGTGAATGGCCTCCTGCTGCCCTCTATAAATAATGAAAAGACAGAGTTAAATCAGAAAGTAGTGCCCAGATGAAACTAGCTTTAGACCGCATGGAGAGGTAAGGAAGCCTATAATTTGGAACTCGTCAGAAAAAGCTGCATCACAGGAGGAATCCATGACAAATGCATTATAAATTAAACCAAACATCAGTGAAGTAATTTTTTAAAAGCTTTCTCTTTGGCGTAATCCCTCAATCATACTCAAATTAGGACTGCAATACTGTAGCCCAATTTCTGATTTAAACGGCCTACAAGTAATAATTCTGCAAGTTGAGAAGGAAGTCTGACCACCTGTCAGGCAGGGAGGAAAGGGTGTGAGGGAGCCGTGGTTTAATAAGGAATTGGAATCCCTTGTTAAATGGAAGAGGGCTGCCTATGTAAAGATGAGGCGTGAAGGTTCATTTGGGGCGATTGAGAGTTATAAGGTAGCCAGGAAGGACCTGAAGAGAGAACGAAGAGCAGCAAGAAGGGGACATGAAAGATCCTTAGTTGGTAGGATTCGGGAAAACCCTAAGGCTTTCTATAGGTATGTCAGGAATAAAAGAATGACTAGGGTAGGAATAGAGGTAAAAACAATGACTGCAGATGCTGGAAACCAGATTCTGGATCAGTGGTGCTGGAAGAGCACAGCAATTCAGGCAGCATCCGAGGACAGGCAAAATCGACGTTTCGGGCAAAAGCCCTTCATCAGGAATAAAGGCAGAGAGCCTGAAGCGTGGAGAGATAAGCTAGAGGAGGGTGGGGGTGGGGAGAGAGTGGCATAGAGTAAGAGCTTCAGGGCTGAGGAAATGACCTGGGAGTTGCAGTGAGAGAGAGACTCCCTGAGATTCTTGTAGAGAGAGGAGGAAAACTTCTTCAAGGCAGGCATCCTTGCAAGAGGATTCGCAGTAGGGTTAAAATCAACGAGGTAAAAACAATGACTGCAGATGCTGGAAACCAGATTCTGGATCAGTGGTGCTGGGTCCAGTCAAGGATAGTAGTGGGAAGTTGCATGTGGAGGCTGAAGAGATTGAGGAGACACTGAATGAATACTTTTCGTCAGTATTCACTCAGGAACAGGACATTGTTGCCCATATGAATACTGAGTCACAATTAAGTAGAATGAATGGCTTTGAGGTATGTAGGGAAGAGGTGTTGAAAATTCTGGAAAGGGTGAAAATAGATAAGTCCCCTGGGCCTGATGGGATTTATCCTAGGATTCTCTGGGAAGCAAGGGAGGAAATTGCAGAGCCATTGGCCTTGATTTTTATGTCCTCGTTGTCTACAGTAGTGCCAGAAGACTGGAGGCTAGCAAATGTGATTCCCTTGTCCAAGAAGGGGAGTAGGGATAACCCTAGTAACTATAGGCCGGTGAGTCTCACTTCTGTTGTGGGCAAAGTCTTAGAGAGAATTGTAAGGGATAGGATTTATGAACATCTGGATAGGAATAATGTGATCAAGGATAGTCAGCATGGTTTTGTGAAGGGCAGGTCATGCCTCACAAACCTTATTGAATTCTTTGAGAAGGTGACTAAGGAGGTGGACGAGGGGAAAGCGGTAGATGTGGTGTATATGGATTTTAGTAAGGCGTTTGATAAGGTTCGCCATGGTAGGCTACTTCAAAAAATACGGAGGTATGGCATTGAGGGTGAGTTGGAGGTTTGGATTAGGAATTGGCTGGCTGGAAGAAGACAGAGGGTAGTAGTTGATGGTAAAGGTTCATCTTGGAGTGCCGTTACTAGTGGTATTCCGCAAGGATCTGTTTTGGAACCATTGCTGTTTGTCATTTTTATAAATGACCTGGAGGAGGGGCTAGAAGGTTGGGTGAGCAAGTTTGCGGATGATACGAAAGTCGGAGGAGTTGTTGACAATGAGGAAGGATGTGGCAGGTTACAGCGGGATATAGATAAGCTGCAGAACTGGGCAGAAAGATGGCAAATGGAGTTCAAATGTAGCTAAGTGTGAGGTGATTCACTTTGGTAAGAGTAACAGAAAGATGGGGTACTGGGCTAATGGTCGGATACTTGGTAGTATGGATGAGCAGAGGGATCTTGGTGTCCATGTACACAGATCTTTGAAAGTTGCCACCCAGGTAAATAGTGCGGTGAAGAAGGCATATGGTGTACTGGCTTTTATTGGTAGAGAAATTGAGTTCCGGAGTCCTGAGTTCATGTTGCAGTTGTATAAGACTCTGGTGCGGCCGCATCTGGAGTATTGTGTGCAGTTTTGGTCGCCATACTATAGGAAGGATGTGGAGGCATTGGAACGGGTGCAGAGGAGGTTTACCAGGATGTTGCCTGGTATGGTAGGAAGATCGTATGAGGAAAGGCTGAAGCATTTGGGGTTGTTTTCATTGGAGAAAAGAAGGTTTAGGGGTGACGATAGAGGTGTACAAGATGATTAGGGGTTTAGATAGGGTTGACCGTGAGAACCTTTTTCCACGTATGGAGTCAGCTATTACGAGGGGGCATAGCTTTAAATTAAGAGGTGGTAGGTATAGGACAGATGTTAGGGGTAGGTTCTTTACTCAGCGAGTCGTGAGTTCATGGAATGCCCTGCCAGTAGCAGTGGTGGACTCTCCCTCTTTATGGGCATTTAAGCGGGCATTGGATAGGCATATGGAGGATAGTGGGCTAGTGTAGGTTAGGTGGGCTTGGATCGGCGCAACATCGAGGGCCAAAAGGCCTGTACTGCTCTGTATTCTTCTATGTCTATGTTAACCTAACACCCACATACTCCACACCCAATGCATCTCCCAAGCCACCTCCCAAACAAGCTGACAATTAGATAAGTACAGTGACCATGGCGAACAGGGCACACACCTGGTAGAGAGTGTATGAACTCCCATACATGATCAACTGTCCACATCGTTGGGTCAACATGTAGTGTTTCACTGCAGTCTGACACCTCTCTCATCCTCTGTTCTCGCATTTCCCGTTCACGTTCCCGCTCATTCTGCCGGCGGCGCGTCGTCATGGCAACAGCAACCGTTTCTTCAGGAAGTGATGGATTGGAGGTCGTTGTAGCCTCTTCTACAGGAGTGAAGCTAACAGGCATCTAGGAGGAGTTAATGATTTTATCACTTGCAGTACTTTAAATCTGTGCTACGAAATGATCATTGAAGTTAGTAATTGGGTTTCCTGTGGGTACCTGTCTTGTATTCATTATACTGACGTAGGGCAAATCATCAAACCCTAGAAATAAAGTATACTAACAAGTCCTCATCAGATGGAAAGCAGACCATAAAAGATGGAGGAAGATCCAGGGAATGGTTCTCTAACACTTCAGCTAGGGAGCAGAATGCTGCCATCACAAAACATTTTGATTAATAAACTTTGCGCTAACTGTCTGATACGTTAACCTTTGATACTAGTGAATTAGTCTCAACTATCACATGCTGTATACTTCTCCTTTCTTTTTAGCTCATGCACCATATATAAACCGCTGCTTCATAATAAACTTCATAAATGATCTTAAAACTACTTATGAACAGTCACTGCCTATCTTAGCTGCCTGTGACTCCCAAACACCAGTTGTGACACACTGCTTTAAAATTCTATCTAAAAGAATCTAAAGTTGGTGCATAACTGATTTTTCTAATAATTTTACATATCAATTAGCTGTTTTTAAATGAAATTTAACTAACCAGATCATTCATCGTTATAATCGCACCATTTTCTCTCCTAGTTTAGCTTATCTGTATTCTTTGATCATTTTAGCAATTCAAATTGTGCCCCTCATTTTTGCAGATCAAGCGAGCACTGTACATCTCTAAATCTTTTCCAATGTCTCTCGGCACCTCAATCAGTCTTCTAATCAAAACTGGCTATAATACATCCGATCCCACATCTGCTGGGTATTGACATTATTTCTGTGGACAGGCACTTCTTAGATTTGCTTCAACATCTCATTGTTCTATTTGTCTTGGCAAAATCTGTTGGACATAATGCTTGGCCAATTAGTACACAGAAACTTTACCCTTCCTGAAATAATACATTCTTCACCGTGCAATCAGTCGACAATCTAGCCTAATATTCAAATTCAGGATCAACTGATTAAGAGCCAAACACTACACCATCTAACATTGCCCCCACTGTTGAGGAAATGATCACCCACCTCAGCTAAAGTCCTGAAAGAAAACCATATGATTAACTTTCAAGCAAATTGGTTGGATTTGGGATTAAACAAAATGAATAAGCAATCACTTGAAAGATGCTATTTTCCGCCCATTCCTCAAGAGACTCTTTACATTCTTCTATCAATACCATTCAGCTGGATGGAACTTTCAAAGGCATTGGAGCTACTGTTAAGAAGGGGACACAAAATTGATTAATAGATTGATTTATTTTGAAAACAGAAATAGATATGAGTTTTGTTGACCATTTTAAAATGGGTAATGGCCAATTTTAGCAGGAACTTGAAAATAACTCAATCAGTTATTTCCTAATTTTTAAGAGAGAATTTGCTCAGCAGAACACACACCTCAACTGGGGTGATCATTATATCCATCCTTGGTAAGGTTCACACAACTTTATGGCACCATTACCACACATTAGGACACTTTGACTTCAGCTTGTCCAACTTGGATTCCCATTTTTATTGGATTCAGGACACTAGAGATAAAATTGAATTAACCTGAAAATGTAATGATCATGTCATGCATCTACACATCTTGCATTCATGTCTCTTATACCTGTCTCATAAAGTGATCGGCTGATGCTCCTTCAACAGTATTGGGTCTCCTTCCTCGTCGATTAAACCCATGGGATTCTGTTTTCTTTGTCCAACGTGTGCTCTTGTCTGATTTAAAAAGCCCCATTCGTTTACTGCAGCCAACATTGTACCTTAGAAATCAGATGGTAAACATTGTTGAGGAACTTTTTAATTGAGGAGGTCAACGCACTCCCTTAAGGGGATGCGAGAGCAAAGACGTTTACCAAGGTTCCTTAAGCAGCACTTTCTAAACCCACAAGCACTACCATTCAGAAGGACAAGGAAAGTAGATACATGGGAACACTATCATCTGCAATTCCCCTCAAAGACGAGCACCATCCTGACTTGGAAACATATTGGCATTCCTTCAGTGTTGCTTGGTCAAAACTTAGAACTAGCTCCCCAACAGCTTTGTGGGTTTACAAACACCAAAAGGCTGAAGCAGTTGAACTATGCAGTTAAATATCATTTTCTCAAGGGCAACTAGTTAAGGGCAATTAATGTTGGCTCAGTCAATGATACACACTTCCCATGAAGAGATTTTTTAAAAGATCTCTGATGGTATACACAAATCTTTGCAAGTGTCAGGACATGTTGACAAAAATCTTAATAAAATGCTTATGGTATCCACAGTTTTACAAACAAAGGCAATGAGTACAAAAGAAAGGAAAGATGCCAAGCCTTGTAGAGGTTGCACAGGAGTTAACTAGAAAGGTATCAGAGATGTAGGACTGCAGTTGCATGGAGAGATTACAGAAGCTGGGAATACCAGAAGAGTATTTTCTTTCCATTCATTTTTTGGCCAACAAATTTGGAATGTCAGGGATCAGGGGTCTTGGCACCTGGTTGGAGAGTTAGCAACAGCTCCAAGTCACCTCTGATGGGGTTGCCCCACAGTAAGTGCTGACTAGAGTCATTGAGTCAGAGACGTACAGCATGGAAACAGACCCCTCAGTCCAACCCGTCCATGCCGACCAGATATCCCAACCCAATCTAGTCCCACCTGTTAGCACCTGGTCCATATCCCTCCAAACCCTTCCTATTCATATACCCATCCAGATGCCTCTTAAATGTTGCAATTGTACCAGCCTCCACCACTTCCTCTGGCAGCTCATTCCATACATGTACCACCCTCTGTGTGAAAAGGTTGTCCCTTAGGTCTCTTTTATATCTTTCCCCTCTCGCCCTAAACCTATGCCCTCTAGTTCTGGACTCCCTGACCCCAGGGAAAAGACTTTGTCTATTTATCCTATCCAAGCCCCTCATAATTTTGTAAACTGCTATAAGGTCACCCCTCAGCCTCCGACACTCCAGGGAAAACAGCCCCAGCCTGTTCAGCCTCTCCCTTTAGCTCAAATCCTCCAACCCTGGCAACATCCTTGTAAATCTTTTCTGAACCCTTTCAAGTTTCACAACATCTTTCCGATAGGAAGGAGACCAGAATTGCACGCAATATTCCAACAGTGGCCTAACCAATGTCCTGTGCGGCTGCAACATGACTTCCCAACTCCTGTACTCAATACTCTGACCAATAAAAGAAAGCATACCAAACACCTTCTTCACTATCCTATCTACCTGCGACTCCACTTTCAAGGAGCTATTAACCTGCACGCCAAGGTCTCTTTGTTCAGCAGGACCTTACCATTAAGTCCTGCTAAGATTTGTTTTTCCAAAATGCAGCACCTCGCATTTATCTGAATTAAACTCCATTTGCCACTTCTCAGACCATTGGCCCATCTGGTCAAGATCCTGTTGTAATCTGAGGTAACCTTCTTTGCTGTCCACTACACCTCCAATTTTGGTGTCATCTGCAAATGTACTCACTGTACCTCTTATACTCACATCTAAATCATTTATGTAAATGACAAAAAGTAGAGGTAGCAGCACCAATCCTTGTGGCACTCCACTGGTCACAGGCCTCCAGTCTGAAAAACAACCCTCCCCAGCCACCAAATGTCTTCTACCTTTGAGCCAGTTCTGTACCAAATGGCTAGTTCTCCCTGTATTCCGTGAGATCCAATCTTGCCAACCAGTCTCTTATGGGGAATCTTGTCGAATGCCTTACTGAAGTCCATATAGATCACATCTAGCGCTCTGCCCTTATCAATCCTCTTTGTTACTTCTTCAAAAAACTCAATCAAGTTTGTGAGACATGATTTCCCACGCACTGCCATGTTGACTATCCCTAATCAGTCCTTGCCTTTCTCAATACATGTACATCCTGTCCCTCAGGATTCACTCCAACAACTTGCCCACCACTGACGTAAAGCTCGCTGGTCTATAGTTCCCTGGCATGTCTTTACCGCCCTTCTTAAACAATGGCACCACGTTAGCCAGCCTCCAATCTTCCGGCACCTCACCTATGACTATTGATGATATAAATATCTCAGCAAGATGCCCAGCAATCACTTCTCTAGCTTCCCACAGAGTTCTAGGTTACACCTGATCAGGTCCTGGGGATTTACCCACCTTTATGTGTTTCAAGACATCCAGCACTTCCTCCTCTGTAATATGGACATTTTGAAAGGTGTCTTAAGCAGTCACTGTTGGGCATTTCTCAGGCTCAAAGATAATGGGAGAGAAATCTTACTTCCCCGTCCCAAGAACTGCCAGTCATTCAGAGGCTCTCCATTCTCCATTTGTGCCATTGGGAATGGTGGCAGCTGTCTGCATATACCCACCAAAGGTACAGGATCAATGAAAGTCACGAGGTCAAAGCTGACTGGAGGCAGCATAAGAGTCACGTGGTGAGATCTGCAGGAGAAGGTGGGAGAGGGAAAAAGGATAAAAAACCAGGGTATGGGGGTGGCTTTTAATGGGACCTCTCCCTCTCCAAATACCAGGTCCCTCAGACAGGCACTGAATGCCTTCAACTAATGGACTCCCTTGTCAGACATCCTCAGGCAAATTGGACGACATTCCCTTTTCAGGCTCCTGCATGACAAGTACTCTGCCCACTGCTGTAAACCCCTCCCCATCCCCCTCCCAATTAGCATACCAATCGGAAAACTGCCCTTGAGCTTCTTGCCCCAGACTTAATTTGGCAAGTGTGAAATTTTGGCATGGCATCCATCCACACTCCCCTCACCAATTAAATGGCCCCAACCATCTCCAAACTCAACAATGGAGTGGCATTAAGTTCCACCCTGAACTCTGTTTTTCTCTCCATGGATGCTACCTGACCTGCCGAGTTCCTCCACATTTTCTGTTTTGATTTAAGAAGGCATTAAGTCGAAAAATTAGGTCTTCAAAGAAGCAAACATAGAGGGTTGCTTTATTGAGGGAATTTGGGGACTTAAGACCCCTATACAGCTGAAGAAATGGCCATCAATGGTGGGGCAAAAAGTGTAGGGGATTAACAAGAGGCAAAACTGAAGGAGCTGAGCAATCTTAGGGGACTGTACAAACAACATTCATCTATGATATAACTGGGACTGTACATTTTCCTTAAATAACATACTCTTGCTTCTTATCATTAAGTATTCCACGCTTGCCTCTTAGTGATTTTACAGGGCTTCTTTTTCTAAAGACATTCACATTTTCAAGGAACTCAGTAGTTTGCCACAGACTTGTATCATTTGAACACAATGCTTACATCAATGTTTGAGCCCTTTTGATATGATACATTGCTCCAAGTCTGGGGTTGGCAATCATCCTATAAACTTTATTGAAAATACAACTCTCAAAGTTAGCAGCTTGCAAAGACTCAGAAATTCCAAGGCCTATCTTTGTACACATATTTCAGATCATAGTGTTCAGTTTTTTTCAGTTTGTAATGGTCCTTATGCAGAACAATCCAGTTTGACTTGGCAGAGAATTAATAATATACACACAAGTACTGTTCTCACTGCTTGACTGTACACTCTGAGCTCAGTTGCCAAATGGAAAGAACGCCATCATCATTTACTTTGAACCCTATCGATTTTCTCCCCAGAGAGCTTCAAACGAAATGTTTGGAAATTTTTCAAGGTTTTGTGCACATGAGAAGGCTTGGCAGATTTGCCAATCTGATACAGATCACTTTCATCACATCTTCTGGCAATATTTTGGATGACGAACTATTAAACCTGACAGTTCTGGGTCAGGTTGGAGATGTCATGCACAACTTTGGAAACAGTATATCATGCCTGGGAGCAATCAGCAATGCCAAATGAGGAACTATTTTCCTTTGTCCTAGGCAATAAGCTATTTAAGTAACTAGTGAAAGTTTGTTTAATTCCTGCAGTCAGCCTCACAGTTAGTTTCTTGCAATATTAAAAGTTGGAATGACACAGAGGCCATTCAGCATGCAAAATAGCAACACTGAGTGTGCTCTATTGTTGTACATTCTAGAAAGGAACACAGCTCCTCTAGTACTACACCAAGTCAGAATGACTTTCCAGTGATTGTGCATATCATCACTTTCAAAACAAAAAGCATTTTTGATAAGTCATGCAATGACATTTTGCTGAGTAATCGTTTGTCCTTTATTGCCAAAGTAATGAAGCATAAAGGGAGAGAAATGTTGCAACTGTGCAAGGCATAAGTGTGACAGCCTCTGGAGTACTGCACACAGATTTGGTCCTCTTGAAGAACAATGTAATTACATTGGCAGCATTTCAGGAGGTTTCAGGAGATTAATTTTAGAGATGAAAGGCTCGTCTTGTTTGGGGAGATTGAACAGTATAAGCGTATCATCACTACTGATTGAAAGAATGACAGGAGATCTAATTAAGATATATGAAATGCTTAAAATGATTGATAAAGGTGAAGTAGATCTGATGCTCCCCCTTATTGGGCAAATTAGAATGAGAGGTCTAGTCTATGACTAAGGAGCTGCAGATTAAAACAGAGATGAGGAGGAAATTCTTCTTTGAAAAGATTATGAATCTGAGGAATTCACTACCGCAGGGTGCAGTGGATGTGAGGATCCTGAATAAATTTAAGAAGGAGATAGACAGTTTTTAAATTAATTAGTGAGTTGAAGGGTTATAGACAGCAAACAGGAAAGTGGAATTGAAGCCAAAATGAGATCAGCCATGATCAGAGTAAATGGCTGAACTGGCTCAAGGAACTGAATTGCTCCTGCTTCTTACATAGTTATCTGAAAATCTTCTTTTAACTTGTGGCAAATGAAGCCTCAATACCTGTGGAAATTTGGTGAATCAGTCATACAATCTTCTTATTCAATGACATCATTGTTGGGAGCCAGTGCCATATGAACACAGTCCTATTGAACTTACCTGTCATTTCAATAAAGGCAGAGCCTTCATTTGGTCGAGCCTGGGTCAGCCGTGCCTGAGTTTAGCAGTACTCTTGCCACTCTGTCAGCAGGTTGTGAGTGCAAGTCTCAGTCCAGAGATTTGAGAACATAATCTAGGCTAACACTTCCCAGTGCAGAGAATGTTGCACCATCAGAGATGACCACTTTCAAATGAGATATTAAACAGAGCTAGACTTAAAAAATTTCATAACAAGAAAAATTCTCCTAGGTCCTGACCAATATTTGTCCATCAACCAATGTCATTAAAATAGATTATCTAGTCATTATCATATAACTGTTTGGTGGTAGCTTGCTGGGCAAAATTGTCTGTTGTGTTTTCTATTGGCAAGTCAGGGGTTCCATTTAATAATTATCCAGGAGTTTTTATAAACTATATAATTTCCTGGGTAACTATTAAACTTAAGAGAGTTGAAAGCCTCCAGACAGTTCAGAAGTACTCAGTTGACCGCAAAGTGCTTTTGGGCATCCCAATGTAATGAAGGATGCTTTATAAATGCACACCTTTCTCCAATAGTGCAACTTCACTTCATTGGTGTCTCTAGGTTTCTGAGTAACAGTTCTCCCCGTTGAGAATGCTGGTGAGTCATTGGCCCAGGCATTCTGATGGTCAGGTAGTTAGGGCACCATGGACTGGTGTCATGCTTAGAGACTATGTGGAAACCCTAATGTAGCTGACTCCATGACCATTGTTCAGGAAATTTAAACGTCTAACAGGCAAATTCCCTAGGACTCAAACCATCTGAAAAAGCCCTTAAAATCAGAAACATTGGAGGCTTTCAACTTCATTAAACTTAATAGTTACCCAGGAAATTGTTTAGGTTTATAAAAACTCCAGGGTAACTATTAATGGAACCCCTGACTTGCTACTGACACCCCTCAATCCCATTAAACCCCTGAAAACTCTCCCCCAATCTGACTTTGTTGGACTCAACACATAAACTTGCCATCCCAATCTGATAACACCACCAGTCTCACCTCACCAGGTACATCACCACCTCCCCAACCCTGATGCCACCCTGCACCACCCCATACTTAACACACCATACACACCCCTCAATCCCAGGTGCCCCTTGACTGGACCCATCCCCACCTTGCTGGATTTGACATGGCCCAACACACCTCCACACTGAACAAACATCTAACCCTCAGTCACCTAAATTGACTGCCATCCTGACAATCCAAACCCCCGATACTACCCCATAACCACCTGAAACACCCATTCACTTAGCTGGCACCTTACCTACCTGGAATCCTATGCACCTCACCCAGTTGGCACTTCACCCACCTGGCATTCCAACCCCCTCACTTACCTTACATACTTACCTTTTCACAGTAGCTAGTGTGTAAAGTGGCCGGCTGAGTTGTTAGACTTTGAAGTCCTAGAACACAGTGTGCTGACTGCTGTTAAAGGGGAGTGTCACTTATATGAATACCATAGTTGCTGCTGGGTTCATAGATTCCTGGACAGGCTCGTAACAGGAGAATCCTATCCAGGAATCTCCAAAGCAAGAGCTATCTAAAGGTAAGTGGGTAAATTTTAAAACAATTGGGGTCAGAAATATAGTCTCCAACCCTGTTGGCAATATCTAGGCCACTATTGTGCTGTTTTTTGTTATTATGGTTTTTGTACAACCTTTCTCAATTAATCCAGGGTTGTTTTTCTTGGACCAGAGAAGGTTAAATGTAGATTTAATAGAACATGGATAGTCCTCACAAAATTGTGATTATATCTCTGAAAATCATGACTTTAAGTGAAGCGACTTTATTTGATTGAAGGGTTCTCAAAGGAATTAATGTTGAAGGTGAAGTTAGATTCTGTTGTGCATTTTCATGTTCAGAGAAAACAGAGTCCAAGTTGAAATACTGCACCATACAAGGGCAGCACAGTGCATTCCCAGCTGAAATAACTTGCAAAATAAAATAAATCACTGACTATAACAGAAAAATTGTATAAATAAAACTTAAATAACGCTCACCAGTCTCTCTAAAGTGGCTGCTGTGTCAAACCCACAGCAATCTTAAAGTTCAATTTTGTCAGTGTCGCTCTTTCTCACTTTGTCTGGCTCATGTTTAACGTAAATGAACATCAAAAGAAAATTGATTCCCTTGACAGGAGAAACAGTAACCAGAGTCCACTGATTTAAGACGATAGGTAAAAGAAGCAGAGGGAAGACGAGGACAATTCTTTACTTAATGAAATTGAACCCACCGCCAGGAAGGGAGATTGGAAGCAGTTTCAGCAACAGTTTCCAAAAGAAAATTTGTTATATGTTTTAAAAGGGAAAAAAAGATTCAGAGCTATGGAGTAAAGCAGAATCTGGTACTCATTGGATAGTTCTTACAAAGAGCTTGCACAGGCAAAATGGATCGAATGCCAGGTTTCTATGGTGCATGCTTACACAAAGTCATCATTTCAGAATTTAACAATGATTCATATCAAGTTGCAGCTGTACAACCTGCTTACAAATAATCTATAGAAATTATTATAACTGTATATTTATAAAGGTAAGTACATGTTTGAGAATCAGATACATTTATTTGTAAAAATATGGGGTTGAGACTGCATTTGTTATTTGTGGATGGTGTTGATGTTGAGTTTGCATTGAGAACAGATGAGGGGGATGTGGTCAGATTTGAGGTTTGGTTGAGACTTGGGATATGGTTGGCTTGGGCTTGAGGATGGGTTTGAGGACGAGGCCGGCGTTGAAGGTTGGGAGGTTCACACAGTGCCAAGCCGAGTACACCAGATAACAATCTGTGCTGTATTGCTGCACTGAATCATAGAATCTCTACAGTGTGGAAACAGGCCCTTTGGCACAATAAGTCCTCACTGACCCTCCGAAGAGTGATCCACCCAGACCCATTTTCCTACCCTATTATCCTATATTTACCCCTAATGCACCAAACGTACACACCTCTGAACATTATGGGTAATTTAGCATGGCCAATCTACCCTAACCTCCACTTCTTTGGATTGTGAGAGGAAACCGGAGCGCCTGGAAGAAACCCATGCAGACACGGGGAAAATGTGCAAACTCTACACAGTCGCTTGAACGTGGAATTGAAACTGGGTCCCTGGCGCTGTGAGGCAGCAGTGCTAACCACTGAGCCACCATGCTGCCCCTTAAGTTGGAGTGCTTTATGTAAAGCATGAGCTCTAACACTCATATCAGGTTGCCTTTTCCTCCAAGCAGGTATCTTGTGGAGCTGGTTGGAGTTTGTTCTACAGATCATGACGTCTTTTTTTTTTAAATCGATGATAGATACAGATCCATTTCTGTCATTTTAGTCAGGGAAAGTGGATTTGTTACTAAAAAGTCAATAGCATTCAAACAAGTCACTAGTTCAATAACGAGCATGAAAGTCAACACTATTTAAGTATGAGGTAGAAGGTTAGAAAGCCATGTGGATTGGGTTGAATCAAGTTAGCTGGGAGGCAGTTTTGTTTGGAATGCCAACTCTGGCATTGGCCAGCTGGAACAAATAATCTGTATCTGAATTTTGGACAAAAGTTTTATGAAAATGAAGGGGTCTCTGACTTAATGAAAATGGGCCAGAAATTTGATTCTAAAAGTTTCACCTCTGAACTTGGCATCCATCATTTTCATCAGGGTCAGGAGGACAATGGAAGCTGCTGGAGTCATTTGGACAGGTAGGACACCCATTCATAGACATAACAGACCTTTTTGATTAGGGCCAAGGACTTCTTCGAGAGAAGTAAACTACCTTTTCCAATTGCTAAAATAGATGTGAGTATGCATAAAAAGTGAAACTTCCAAATGATCAAGACCAAGCTCCTTAATTCTTTTTTTTTTAAAACCTGCCTGCTGCCACTGCTTACAACTGTCTGTTGATATAAGCCTGCTGGTTACCATTATAGGATTAACCCAGCATAGCTGATTTCACAATCCAGCATCATGGGGCTTGTATAGTCATGTATAGGTTTGATTGACCCGACCATGAAGTGAGTGAGTGAGTGAGTGTGTGTGTCTATAAAGAATTAACACTTGATGGGATTTGAACGTAATGACAGGGTGTTTATTAATGAGTTTTTTAAAATGTCTGCAATGGGCACATTCAACTTCACTTCATTTCCTTTCAGAAGTACTCTTAAGTCTGCCCATTGCTAGTAATGGGTGTATTATCATGGATGGTGTAACAGCAAAACAAGTGTTTGAGGAATCTGAGTTAAAAAGACCTGTTGAATGTATAGGTAGGCGCAGGGAACTATAGTGGTTATAAAAGGCCATGGTGGTGGATTGAGAAGCATAAGCTGATATCAAAGCTGGTACAAGGTGGCATGAGTTGGTATGGATAGAGCAAGAGCAAGAGCACTGAATCGGGAAAGAGGTGTGAGAGATGAGGCCTGGAGGATTGTTTCTGGTTTAATTTCTTTTACAGCTCGGATAAAGTCCTTTCACAAAACCCATTTTTATACCCAAAGTCTCTGCGGCTGACTCACTCAATGCCCATTAATAGCATCAGTACACAGAATCAAATTTCCAAGATCAGTGGTACTTACTACTTGTTGGGATCGTGAGAATTTCCACAGTTTCGTGCTTCTAACACGAAAGTGAAAATTAGGCCCTCCGGGTCATTCTGTACAATCGCAATCACAGCACCAAATGCATCAGATGTGAAAAATATTTATTCTGCGAAGAGCCAATAATGGCAAAACTGGCTGATCTCCAGTACACTCAAGTATGCTGGAATGTAATCCTTTCTTGACAGCTGGCAATAAATTGTGGCTGTGAACACTCAAAAGTGGGTTATCTCCTAGTTTTGCCATTATCGCCAACCTTGCAAAACTCCGATAATGCCGCATTGCCTCAACTCTCATGCCTTATTTTCCCATACATTGGCTGGCTATGCCTTCAGCTGCCTCGGACTTAAGTTCTAGAACTGCCTTCCTGAAACTCTCCACCACTCTATCTCTTGCTCCTATTTGAGCATGCTCCTTAAAATCTACCTCTACGATCAAATTTTTGATCACCTGTCCCAATATGTCTTGGTTTCAAATTTTGAACAAAGATCTCATGTGAAGAACCTTAGAATATTTTGGTATTTTCAAAATATTATGTCAATGCAAGTTGTAATTGATGTTATAACATCTCTTAAGAGAACCCAGTGTATTTTGTAACAATGCAAAGCAGCAGACACCACAAGCCTCCCACCAACCACACCCTTCCCAACCCCCTTCCCCACCACAATTCTACTTGTCAGATGCAGTTACTCAATTTATGCTGCTGACTCACTTTACTGTTTTTAATCTAGCAGTCAAGAATTATTTACTAGTTAAATTCAGTTAAGAATGCTGGCTCAAGATTGGAAGATGAGAAAGTCAGATTTATTTTGGACAGAAACTATTCCATCTGGTTCCCATCCTAGCCAAACCACCTTGTCGCAAGGGGATAAAAACAGCCAGTAGATTAACCACACAGAAGACATTCAAGTAGAATTGATCACACTAGGAGAGAAGTGACAAAGTCCATACCAGCAATGAGTACTGAAGGCCGTTCTCAGTCATTACATTGACTCTATCGTAATTACAGCCACGTAATTATAACACGACCAGAGACTGCCTAATGTTTTGATGTGACAGTCCTCTCACTGCTCATTTTAAATAGATTAACAGCTACGTTAATGCATCACGAGAGGCAGTGAGGTAGTGGTTATGTCACTGGGCTAGCAAACCAGAACTCCAGGCTAATGGGGGAGGTAGATTTGAATTCTACCAAGGCAGATGGTGAAATGTGAATTCAATTATAATCTGGAAAGGGATCTGGTGATCATATAGCTCCTGCTGATTGTCCAAAATCCCATCTGGTTCACTAATGATCTGTGGGGTTGGAAATTTGTTGTCCTTACCCGGTCTGGCCTAAGTATGACAGCAATATAGTTGACTCTTCAATTCCCTCCTAACTAGTAATGCCCACATTCCACAAGTGAATATAAAAAAAAATCCCAGTTATGAATTCTACCTAGAGCACATGGACTGCAGTGGTTCAAGAAGCCAGCTCACCATCGCCTTTTCAAGACAAACTAAGGACGGTCAATAAATAAAAACTAAAAGAAGTGCGGATACTGGAAATCAGACACAAAAACAGAAATTTCTAGAAAAGCTCAGCGGATCTGACAGCATCTGTGGAGTGAAATTTGAGATAATGTTTCAAGTCCAGTGATCCTCTCTCAGAACTGTGTTCTGAAAAAGATCACTGGATACGAAACATTAACTCTGATTTCTCTCCATACATGCTGATGGACAATAAACACTGGCTAGCCAGCAATGCCCACATCCCATGAATGAAAACAATTCCTGCGAATGAATTAAAAAAGGATGTTGCCTGAACATGTTAAGCAGTTAATGTTGCAAAACGTACTCAGCTTCCCACTCTAATTACTTTTAAACAAGCAGAGGACATGTGTGGACATATTTTGTGAAAAAAGCTACATATAAAAATATATGTTTACAGCATAAAGCCAAATTAATTTTTAATCTGCAAAAACCTAAGCCTTTTCAGCAGAATAATGAGCATAGAAAGATGCCAAACATAGAAATATGAGTTTCCTACCTTTTAGCGCATGACATAGAACAGAAACGCTTTGATCTTCTGAATTTGTGAGCATAATCCATTTTCCCACAGAACTCACACTTCAGCATGTCTGGATCACTGCCCTCCATCCCTTCTGAAATTATAATGGAAATGAAAAATGGAAATGAAAATTAAAATGAAAAGGAAGTTACTGTGAGGTAACTCATAACTAAAAACAGACTGTTCTGTTCAATCTGGCTATTTATTGATCTTGTCCTCCTTCAGATCCATCTTCCCACTTCTACCTCAACAAGCATGCCAGTGGAATAACACAAAGGGGACTCCAACCATGCCATGACATGTATCAACAAAACACTGGCCTACGTCCATGATTTTGTGTACGGCACATTTCTGATAACAACAGTTCTTGTCAGGTGGAGAAAGACAAAATCCAAAAGAGATTAATTACTCTCTGGACATGTACAAATACTGATAACAATGAGTTTTTCTGACAAATTACTGGGGGCCCTCTTTGGTTCGATCTTATCATCCCACTTTAGTCATAATTTCCTCATTTTTAGATTAGCTCAATGTCAAGGTTAACTTTTTAAGATGAAGAGAGTTAACTGTCAAAGAACTGATGCAAACCAGTTAAGATGGAGTAGAGGTTGGGATGGGACCCATTTCCCACCCCAATCTCCCCAAATACAATTTGATATGGGTGTCTCCTTTGAATAACTTCTCCCTGTGTTGAAAATAATTCTGTGAATTTGAATTGGATACGGCAATGCCACTTGCTCCAAGCTGGCCAGCTCTCCATTATGTATGCAGATTGGGCCCTGAAGTTGCCATGCATAAAGATTGTAATGCAAGGACTTAAAATGGATTTCACAGAACAAGGTAGCAAGCATACCAAGTCATTTGGTCTATCATGCTTGTTCCAGCTCTTTAAAGCTGCTTTTTAAAAGTACAAATGATTTGCTATTTCTTTCTGATGCTGCATTATTTTTCCCTTTTCAAATATTTATCCAATTCCCTTTTACAAGTTACAACTGAATCTGCACTCACAATCCTTTTTAAGTCAGCTCATTCCAGACCACACCTAGTTTGCGAAAGAGTAAACTATCTCCATCATCTCTCTGGTTCTTGTTCAATTACCTAAAATCTTTTTAGTTCTGATTACTCACTGTTACGTATTTGGAAACATTTCATTATTTAAAATAAACCCTTTATAACATTGAACAACTCAAATGAATCTCTCTTTCATCTCAATGCTCTGAGAAGAATAATCTGGACTTCTAATTCTCCGATATAACGCAAGTCTCAAATGGCATTAGAATAAATGGAAACTTGATAACTAGTGTGGACACGACGTGCTGAAGGGCCTCTGTCCATGTTGCAAAAACGTACTGACTCTCATTCTTTATCAAAGTCTAGAAAATTTCCTTTGCACCCTCTCCAAGGATTTAACATCTTCCCTGAAGTATGCTGGCTACAACTGGACACAACACTCCAGTCAAAACCTGAGACTAGTGTTATAAAACGATCCCTCAACCTTTCCAGGAGATATTGGATTCTGTTGAGTACCTACAATGAAGTCCCATGCCGCTCCTAGCTTTTTATGTCACTGTAACAGTTTAACTATCATAGATTTCTAACCAATCATGAGAAAAAAAATAGGTTGGGAAACTGAAAGCTGACCTATTGTGGATCCTTAAAGTTATTAAAGGGTCAGAGAGTGAGGAGGTAGAATCTTTGTTTCCATTCGTGGGGAAAAAGAAAACTAGAGACCATAAATATAAGATGGTCATTAATGAATACAATAAGGAATCCAGGTGAACATAAGAAATAGCATGCAGGAGTAGACCATTCATATCTTTTGAGTTGATTTACTATAGTCACGTGTATCTAAGTACAATGAAAAGCTTTGCTTGCGAGCAGTACAAGCCGAACATAGTAAGCAAGGACACACTGATCACAGAGTGCTTATACAGAGTGAGGCATACAGGTTGCACTGCACAGGAGGTGCATGAGGCAGGATCAACATTAACAAGATCAACATTACATGAAATTAGAGAATCCATTTATCAGTCTAGTAATGGAGGGATGAACCTATTGGCACATGTGTTCAAGCTTCGGCCGGAAGAGGTTGTGGGAGAGCACTACCGGGGTTGGAGGGGTCTTTGACGATGTTGGCTATCTTTCTGTGGCAGCGGGAAGTGCAAATGGAGTCAATGGATGGGAGGTTGGTTTTCAAAATGGTCTGGGCTGTGCACATGACCTTCTTTAGTTTCTTACGGTCCTGGGCAGGGCAGTTGCCATACTAGGTCATTATACACCCAGGTAGTATGCTTTCTATGGTGCAGTTACAAAAGTTGGTGAGGGTCCCTATGGACCTAAGCTGCCCAAGGAAGACAGGGTATTCTTTGAGCACGCTTTGCCAGTCTGTAAATCAGATTGATCTTTAACTCCATTTTCCCATGTTCTCCTCTTGAATCCCTGTGAGACTAAAAATTTACTTCAACCTCAAACATCTTCAATGATTATAAAATAAAACTTCTTTACCTAGAGACTGGAGAGATGTCAAACTTGTTGCTGTTGGGAAGAGTTGAGGCAGATAGTTTAAATGTATTTAAGGGGAAGCAAGATAGATAATGAAGGCAAATGGAATAAGAGATCATGTTGATGGAATCCAAAGAGAGGATGGGAAGAGGAACATAACTGTGGATCAGCTAGGATGAAGGAGGGTCAATGAACTTGAAATGTTAACTCTGCTTTCTCTGCACAGATGCTGCCCGACCTGCTGAGTCCCTCCAGCAATTTTGGTTTATAATTTAGGTGGGGTGAGTGGTTTATTTCTGTGCTGCAAAATTCAGTGCAGTTCTATATAGAGTCATAGAGCTCTACAGCATGGAGGCAGACCCTTCAGCCCAACTGGCCCATGCTGACCAAATGTCTATCCACGCTGACCCCACATAGCCTAAACCTTTCCTATCTGTGTATTTATCTAAATGTCTTTTAAATGTTGTTAATGTATGTGACTCCGCTCATTCCATGTGCGTACAACCCTCTGTCTAAAAAAATTGTCCCTCAGGTTCCCTTTATTGCTTCCCCGCTAACCTTAAATTGATGCCCTTTAGTCCTTGATTCCCCAAACCTGGGAAAAAGACTGAGTGCATTCACTCTTTCCATGCTGCTTATACACTTCTATACGATTCCCCTTCAGTCTCCTATGCTCTAAAGAAAACAGTCCTAGCTTGTCAAACCTGTTCCTATAATGAGACTCTTGTGACCTGACAACATTCTTGTAAATTTCTTTTGCACTTGTTCCAGTTTAATAACAGGAGAAAGTGAGGTCTGCAGATGCTGGAGATCAGAGCTGAAATGTGTTGCTGGAAAAGCGAAGCAGGTCAGGCAGCATCCAGGGAACAGGAGAATCGACGTTTCGGGCATAAGCCCTTCTTCAGGAATGAGGAAAGTTTGTCCAGCAGGCTAAGATAAAAGGTAGGGAGGAGGGACTTGGGGGAGGGGCATTGGAAATGTGATAGGTGGAAAGAGGTCAAGGTGAGGGTGATAGGTCAGACTGGGGTGGGGGCGGAGAGGTCAGGAAGAAGATTGCAGGTTAGGAAGGCGGTGCTGAATTCGATGGATTTGACTGAGACAAGGTGGGGGGAGGGGAAATGAGGAAACTGGTGAAATCCGAGTTCATCCCTTGTGGTTGGAGGGTTCCTAGGCGGAAGATGAGGCGCTCTTCCTCCAACCGTCGTGTTGTTGTGGTCTGGCGATGGAGGAGTCCAAAGACCTGCATATCCTTGGTGGAGTGGGAGGGGGAGTTGAAGTGTTGAGCCACGGGGCGGTTGGGTTGGTTGGTCCGGGTGTCCCAGAGGTGTTCTCTGAAACGCTCCGCAAGTAGGCGGCCTGTCTCCCCAATATAGAGGAGGCCACATCGGGTGCAGAGGATGCAATAAATGATGTGTGTGGAGGTGCAAGTGAATCTGTGCAGGTGAAACTTCCATATCCGCCACAGATTCACCTGCACCTCCACACACATCATCTATTGCATCCTCTGCACCCGATGTGGCCTCCTCTATATTGGGGAGACAGGCCGCCTACTTGCGGAGTGTTTCAGAGAACACCTCTGGGACCCAGACCAACCAACCCAACCGCCCCGTGGCTCAACACTTCAACTCCCCCTCCCACTCCACCAAGGAGATGCAGGTCTTTGAACTCCTCCATCGCCAGACCACAACAACACGACGGTTGGAGGAAGAGCGCCTCATCTTCCGCCTAGGAACCCTCCAACCACAAGGGATGAACTCGGATTTCACCAGTTTCCTCATTTCCCCTCCCCCCACCTTGTCTCAGTCAAATCCATCGAATTCAGCACCGCCTTCCTAACCTGCAATCTTCTTCCTGACCTCTCCGCCCCCACCCCAGTCTGACCTATCACCCTCACCTTGACCTCTTTCCACCTATCACATTTCCAACGCCCCTCCCCCAAGTCCCTCCTCCCTACCTTTTATCTTAGCCTGCTGGACAAACTTTCCTCGTTCCTGAAGAAGGGCTTATGCCCGAAACGTCGATTCTCCTGTTCCCTGGATGCTGCCTGACCTGCTGCGCTTTTCCATAAGACCATAAGACATAGGAGTGGAAGTAAGGCCATTCGGCCCATCGAGTCCACTCCGCCATTCAATCATGGCTGATGCGTATTTCAGCTCCACTTACCAGCGTTCTCCCCGTAGCCCTTAATTCCTCTAGACAACAAGAATAAGACCACCAACACATTTTCAGCCCCAGTTTAATAACATCCTTCCTATAGCAAGGATACCAAAACTGATCAATATATTCTAAGTGTGGCCTCACCAATGTCCTGTACAACTGCACCATAACTTCTGAACTTCTATACTCCATGCCCTGAGTGTAGAGGTTCAATGTGCCAAAAGCCTGCTTCACTGCCCTGTCTACCTGTGACTCCATTTTTAGAGAACTGTGCACCTGAACTGCAAGATCCCTCTATTCCACTACACCCCTTTAGACCCTACTATTCATCAAAATACTTCTAACTTGATTTGACTTTCCAAAAATGCAAGCCCTCACACTTAACTATATTAAACTCCATTTGCCATTAGACTTCCCACCTAATATCAATATCTACTAAACATGACAGAAAATTGAGCGGGATGCATAAAGGTCAGCAAGTTTCATTATCGAGCAATTCGTGTCTTTGGCTTTATCCCCCACATCCTACAAAATGTTTTACAAACCTTCACCAGTAAGGTCATCCAAATCGCTGTCCAGAGACCCTTCCAGCTGTTTGCCTGAGTTGCTCTGGAGCTCACCTACTGACTGGACAGAGGTGGGGGATGTGGCTGGCCCTTCGCAGTGCACCTTCTGTTTGACTGGCTGCTCAGTCAACAGTGAGGAGCGGCTCACCTATCAAAAGGAGGAGATTCAAGTCAATTTAACACAGTCACCTCAGCAAAACTGAAACAACATGAAACACTGGCTACTAGATGTGTTAATGAGGTGACCCTTTGATCTTTTACTTATTAAGTCTGAGGTTCCCTCTCTCACTAGCACCTGAAGAAGGAGCGAGGCTCCAAAAGCTTCCATTTTCAAATAAACCTGTTGGACTATAATCTGGTGTCATGTAATTTTTGAGGTTATATAGACTCTGCTCAACTCCCTTAAGAGTAGAAGATTCAGGTTAGTAATAGAAATCTGAAACACTCAGTTTTAAAATACACCGAGGCAGAGGGAAGGGGTGTCAAAGTAAATATCAAAACAGAAATTGATGGAGTTATTATCCACAAGGATGATGGGAGTTTAAAGATCAAGGCAAGCTAATGGAACCAAACAATATAATGACGGCCTGACTGAATGATGGAAGACGCTTGAAAGATCGAATGACCCAGTCTTGTTCCAAAGTGGGAGAAACTAGACCATCAGCCCAGTTTATAGATGATAATAATGGCTTCTTGTCAACTAGCTTAGAACTAATTATTTAAAAAAAATTAGCAGTGACTCAGTACCATAAAGTCACTAAAATAAGGAATCATGGAATTTTTCAATGCTAATGGAGGCCATTCAACTCTTCTATTTGAGGCTAGATTTTTGGAAGAGCAATCCATTCACCCTGCTTCTTTCCCATTGCTCTGCAAGCTTTCCTTTCTAATTTAACCTAATGTATGCTTCTAATCTCACCCTATCCAAATATTGAAGGTAAAGTTGCCAAACTCTTGTGAGATTATTAGAGACAGACAACTGGTGGTGATTTAACGTTAGGGTCACCACTCCTCAGGCAAAGGGAAAGTTTAAGCAAGGGGCAGCTGAGAAATATCTATTCAGTAAACAGGTTGATAACATGTAGAGTAATTCAGCAATACATGGTTAATCTTGAATTAATTTTATCTTTGCTGGGACTGGGGATATTTTCCTTGTGTGGGGAAGTCCAAAACTAGAGGGCATACTTTTAAGGCGAGAGGGGAAAGATTTCAAAAGAACCTGTGGAATAGCTTTTTCATGCAGAAGGTGGTGCGTGTAAGGAACAACCTGCCAGAGAAAGTGGCAGAGACAGGTACAATTACAATGTTTAAAAGGCATCTGGATGGGTATGTGAATCAGAAGGGTTTATAGGGATATAGGCCAAATGCTGGCAAGTGGAACTAGGTCATTTGGGCTGTCTGGTCGGCATGGACGAGTTAGACCAAAGGATTTGTTTCCATGATTATGACTCTATGGCTATTTACAGGTGTCCACACATTTTATGTTTTCAGACTTTGAATGATTTATAAAGCTCATAGTATTAATTCAGTGAGACATTACTGTATGTCAATCATTTGTTTTAATTACGATAAGATTAGAATCATAAAATTCTGCTTGGATTGTCACAATGATCAGAGAACAAGTGTTGTAGAAAATAAGGTTATTCAGTCAACAGTAACTAACTGTTGTGACATTGCATTATGTTGAAACCAAAAGAAATTGATGGTTTGCCTTAGCCAAGTTTTCTAACCCTACTATCACATCACTATTTGCAGGGTCAAGAAGAAAAACTAAGTGTACAATTTGTTCTGTTCTTTAATCATATCATATAAACAATAAATAATAGATGAAAATGGATGTAATTCACCATTTACAAAGGGCAAGCAGTTTTGTATCATTAGGTTTTGTGACACTAGTCAATACCTTTCATCCCTGGTCCCAGATTCACTCTACACCAATTGCCTACCGGTAATGGTGTTAGGCACCATGAAAGACGCATTATTAGTTAGACTGAATTTACAACAAAACCTACAAAATGTGTATTTGCATGACATCTTTCACAACCTTAGGAAGTCTCAAAATACTTCACAATTGTTGAAGTACAAGATATGTAGTGCAGTGGATATATAGCTGTGCTGAGATTTAAATATTCCCAAGTTTTGTTCTTAATCACTTGTATGTTTTAAGTATGACCTCCCATTATAAAGTAGTTGGCGGAAAAACTGGTTGCAAACATTTAGTTCTTGCATAGATCTTGGCTAAGTCAATCTATGAAAAGTCCATTACCCCATTCACTAGAATGTTCAGTCCCCACCTACATATACCCCACCTACTCCACCTCCCAACCTAGAAGGAACTCTCTGATGCATGCTCACTGTCTTCATAATGGGACTGATGCTGAGATGCTACCCAGAGACGGAACAAGTGTTTGTGACCAGGAGGAAAATTAATATAGACAAGCTCATTATTTAAAGCAGGTAACAATTTTAAGTCAAGTAAATAAAAGGGAGAAATCAATCTAGCAAAAATCAACAACATTGTTTTGGAGGTGTCATATGTATTTTTATTTTCAAATTAGAAAAAACACAAAACTGTTCATTTTGGTTCTTTGCCATATCACTAGGAATATGTACAGACTATTTTATTCACTTCATGTTATGCATTGGGGCCAAATATCTTGGGTTGAGAATGCATTGATATCCATACATTATATTTATTGAAATGAGAAAATCCACTTCAAAATAATTTGACTTCCTATAGTAGTTTCCATGAACACATTTACTATTTAAAACTCCCTGTGTTATAGTGTTGGTAAATCAGTGGCTTGGAGTAATAACTTGAAACCAAACTTCACCATGTTAAGTTGAGAGTTTTAACTAAGTTGAAGCAACAACAACAGAAATTGCTGGAAAGACTCTGCAGGTAGCAGCAGCAGAACTGATGGTAGCTGGGAAAAGGTTGGTGAGCTGAAGATGTGTTTGGGGATTCTAAATGACAGATGGAAACAGAGCTTAGAGGGAGGGAACAGCAGTTGGGCAGACAAAGGAATGGGTAATGGTCAGTCTAGGAGAATCAAAGACTGCTAATGGGGACCATTAGTGGTTAACAGTGGGTTGGGCGTAGTTAGCAACTCATGTGATGACAAGGCCTGGTGTGTAGAGCTAGGAGAAGGCGCTCAGGTCCAAAAATTATTTAACTCGATTTTGAGTCTTGAAGGCTGCAGGGTCCCCAAGTAGAAAATGAGATGCTGTTCTTCCAGCTTGCACTAAACTATACTGCAGCAAGCCCGAGAGAGAGAGAGGGGACATGGGGGTGAATTGAAGTGGCAAGCAAAAGGAAGCTCAGTGTCATTTTTGTTGACAGAATGTGGGTGTTCTGTAAAGTGGCTGCCCAGTCTGTGGTTTGTCCCCAATGTACAGCAAATGGACGGCACGGTGGCCCAGTGGTTAGCACTGCTGCCTCACAGTGCTAGAGTCCGGGGTTCAATTCCCGCCTCAGGCGACTGACTGTGTGGAGTTTGCACGTTCTCCCCGTGTCTGTGTGGGTTTCCTCCGGGTGCTCCGGTTTCCTCCCACAGTCCAAAGATGTGCAGGTCAGGTGAATTGGCCATACTAAATTGCCCGTAGTGTTAGGTTAGGGGTATGGGTGGGTTGCGCTTCGGCGGGTCGGTGTGGACTTGTTGGGCCGAAGGGCCTGTTTCCACACTGTAATGTTATCTAATCTAAAATCTAATCTAAAATCAAATCACGTTGTCAGCAGCAAATGCAACTGACAGAATGGAGAGAAGTGCAGGTAAATCGCTGCTTTACCTGGAAAGTGTGTCTGGGCTGTTGGATAGTGAGGGGGGAGGAAGTAAATTTATGTTATACTTTCTGTGATTGCAAGGGAAGGTGGCATGGGGTTATGGGTGGCGTTGGGCGAGGAGGAGGAGTGGAACAAAGTGTCCCAGAGGGAATGGTCCCTGTGGGAGGGGAGGGGAGTATGTGTCCGCGGTGTCATCTCACTGGAGGTGACAGAAATGGCAACTAATGATCCTCTGGATGTGGATCTTAGTGGGATGGTACGTGAGGACCAGGGAACTCTATTGCTGCCGAGAGAGGGAAGAGAAGGTGTGAAGGCTGAAATGCAAGAGGGGTCGGACACAGCTGAGGGCCCTGTCAACCACAGTGGTGGGGAATCCTTGGCTGAGGAAGAAAGCGGACATTTCAGAAGCCCTTTTGTAGAAGCTGGCATCATCAGAATAGATATGGCAGAGACAGAGTAACTGGGAGAACAGAATGGAATCTTTACATGAAACAGGGTGTTAGGATGTATAATCAAGGTAACTGTGGGAGTCGACAGGTTTGCAGTGGATACTGGTGGCTAACCTATCCCCAAAAATGGGAAGAGATTTCGGGGAAAGAAAGGGAGGATTTAGAAATGGACCAGATGAAGGTGAGTCAAGAATGTGATGCTGGAAAAGCACAGCAGGTCAGGCAGCATCCAAGGAGCAGGAGAATCAACTTTTTGGGCATAAGCCCTTCTTCAGGAATAATGGTTTATGGGCCGGGGCGTTGAGAGATAAATGGGATGGGGCTAGGGCTATGGAGAAGTTAACTGAGAATGCAATAGGTAGATGAAGGTGAGGGAGAAGGTGATAGGTTAGAGCGGGGGATGGAGCGGATAGATGGGAAAGGTGATGGGTAGGTCAGGAGGGTGTCGGAGGCTTGAGACTGGGATAATGTGGGGGGAGGAGAAATGAGGAAACTGTTGAAATCCACATTGATCCCATGTGATTGCAGGGGCCCAAGGTGGGCTATGAGGCTTTCTTCCTGAAAAAGGGCTTATGCCCGAAACGTCGATTCTCCTGTTCCTTGGATGCTGCCTGACCTGTTGCGCTTTTCCAGCAACACATTTTCAACACATTTCCAGCATCTGCAGCCCTCACTTTCTCCTCGTTCTTCCTCCAATGTTGGGCGGTTTGGTGATGGAGGAGGCCCAGTACCTGCATTTTCTTGACGGAATGGGAGGGGGATTTGAAGTGTTCAGCCACGGGGTGGTGAGGTTGGTTGGTGTGGATGTCCCAGAGATGTTCTCTGAAATGATCCACAAATAGGCATCCTGTCTCCTCGCTGTCGAGGAAACCACATCGAGTGCAATGGATGCAGTAGATGACATTGGTAGAGGTACAGGTAAATTTCTGTTGGATGTGGAAAAGATCCTTTCGGGCCTTGGACAGAGGTGAGGGGGCTGTTGTGGGTGCAGATTTGCACTTCCTGCAGTGGCGGGGGAAGATGCCAGGAGTGGGGTGTTGTGGGGGGGGGAGAGGTGTGGACCTGACGAGGGAGTCACAGACGGAATGGTCTCTCTGGAACGCTGATAGGGGTGGGGAAGGAAATATACCTCTGGCGGTGAGGTCCGTTTGTAGGTGGCGGAAGATGATGCGATGTATGCGAGGTTGGTGGGGTGCAACGTGAGGACCAGGCAGTTCTGTCCTTGTTGCATTGGGAGGGGTGGGGTTCAAGAGCAGTAGTGTGCAAAGTGGAGGAGATATGCTGGTGGGTGTTGCAACCACGTGGGAAGGGAAATTGCAATCTTGGAAGAAGGACGCCATCCGGGATTTTCTCAGGTGGAATTGGTCATCCTAGCAACAGATGCAGTGGAGGCGGAGGAATTGGGAATAGGCATGGCGTTTTTACAGGAGGCGGGGGGGGGGGGGGGGAGGAGTTTTAGTCTAGTTAGCTATGAGAGTCAGTGGGCTTGTAGTAGATGTCCGTGGTCAGTCAGTCGCCAGAGATGGAGATGGAGAGGTCCAGGAAGGGGAGAGAGGTGTCCGAGATGTCCAGGCGAATTTAAGCACAGGGTGAAAGGTGTTGGTGAAGTTGATGTACTGTTCAACCTCATTGTGGGAGCATGAGGTTGTACAAAGACAAAGAATAAAGAAGATTTACAGTCCAGGAACAGGCCCTTCGGCCCTCCAAGCCAGAGCCAATCTAAATGTACTGTCTAAACCTGTCGGTCAATTCCTAAGCATTTGTATCCCTCTGCTCCCCACCTACTCATGCATCTGTCCAGACGCATCTTAAATGAATTTACCATGCCTGCCTCTAACACCTCTGCTGGCAACATGTTCCAAATGCCCACCACCCTCTGTGTGAAGTACTTGTTGCGTGTATCCCCTTTAAACTTTCCACCTCTCACCTTGAAAGCATGACCTCTCATTATTGAATCCTTCACCCTGTTGCAGGCTCAATCCTCGAGCATAAATCAGCACCTTTATGAAGTAAGTGGGGGTGGGAGGGGGGTGTTGGGAGGGGAAAATAGCTAGGGACATTACAAATGATGCACAACAAAACAAGGACTACTCACAGGGAATGGCTCCAGTCCCTCCTGAATAACAAACCCTTCGATGACGTGAGTGAGGATCTGGGGTTTCACAATAGCCTGTGGTGGCTTGTTGTCCATCCCAGGAAGGTTGGTGGAAGAGACTGCGCCATTGGTTTTCAGTTTTGCAGATGGAACAATAAGAGATGAGGAACTGGAGAATCTCAAGGTGTCTGCAGAGGACCTGATAACAGAAGCACTTGCTGAGGTAACATGGGGGGGCACTGCTCGTTCTGTAAGACAAAGAAATGTTGATGATATAACAAAGTACAATCTCTTTTTAGAGGAAGGGAAACAAATTACATCCATTTATGTCACTTCTTCCAGAACTTCAGGATATTGCAAAGCTTTACACAGCCAATGACATATTTTTGAAGTGTAGAGCACAGCAAAATCTTGCAAAAATGTAATAATGACCAATCTGATTCCAGTGATGTTCACTGAAGGTGATATATGAATAAACTCTCTTACTTTTCAAATCTTTCCTTACATTTCCATCTAGCTGTGAGGGCAGACAGGTCTCAGTTTAACATCTGATCTGAGAGACACAACTTCAATACCACAATACGCCTGCATTACTGCATGGGAATGTCAGTTTGGGTGTTCAGGCCTCCAAAGTGGGACTTGAACTCAGGACCTACTGACTCAAACGCAAAAGTGTTACTAACCTAAGCCACCTCCAACATTAAGTAAATACAAGAAGAATTATAATGCTTTATTTTGAGCAGAGCAGTTCTCTGTGGTGCATTATCCATAATTGACCGCATTGTCCATTATCTCTTCCAGAGGCAACATATAAAAGTGCATCATCTGGCATTACCTCACTGCCTCCTGTGGGACCATGCTGTGCGCAATCTGGCTACCCTGTTTCCTACCTCATTGGCTGCACTGCAAAAAAAATTCATGTTTTACTGATGGTAAAGCACTTTGAGACTTTTCATTTTAAAAAAAATTCATGAAATGTAGGCATTGTTAGTGAAGGCAGTATTTAAGACTGATCCCTAATTATCTTGGAGAAGGTAGTGGTGTGAGCTGCTACAGTGGGAACTGGAAAGACATCCACCGTGACAACAGGAAGGGAAATCCATGTTTCTGATCCAGTGACAGTGAGGGAACAGAGGAAAAGTTCTAAGTCAGGTTTATGTATAGCTTTAAGGGGAGCTTGCAGGTGGTGGTGTTCCTATGAAGAATTGGATAGCCACCCAGTCACTTGTTTAGCTTTCTTTTTCAAACCACATTTATTTCTGCCTTCTTAATACCTGACCTTGGCAAATGTCCACAGCTGACAGAGCCTCTCCTTGTGCTGTAGAGATAGAGGATTCAGACTCAGAGGGAGGTGGTGAAATTGGTCTGTGTGCAGCATAGCATTCTTCCTGGTCCTCCCTCATCTCCTGGTCTTCCACAGGGTAGACCTGAAAAGACACAATGACAAGGAATTAGAATGCACCATACAACATTGAAGGTTGACCATAAACTTCAGTAAAAATAGAACCAATGTGTTGACCCTAATTCATCCACTTCATCTCCATGCCATCTCCAACACATGCATGCACACAAATTCATAACAAAGAGAGCACATGATCCAGATTTCCCAGAAACCGAAAAAATTATACTTGGCTTGCATGACCTGGACTATGAAGACTGATACAAGATTAATATGCTTGAGAGATGGCATGATGAATTTCCATAGTAAACCATACAGTGTGCTTATTTTACAATAATACTTTATATTATAGTTCATACTAATTCTGTTGAGTGATCACTAAATCCCTTGGGAACTATTTTTGGTTCAACATTAGCAAAGAGAATCAATTTGAATTCAGTCCTTAGAGCACTCCCTCAGTGCAATTCCTGAATAGTAGAGCCACCTCAGAAGTATGAAGGGCTTTATAAACTGCCTGAACTTGGCAAAATGCCTGGTCTTCACATTCTCAGCTGCAGATAGTACAGATAGTGTCATCATATTTCAATGCCTAGGAATCTAAATCAATTGGGAATAACCTCATGAAGGGAAATGGACAGGTATTTCTTTCCATTATACTCTCAGACAATACTGAGGGACCATTTTTGGTTAGCATATGTCTGAACACCACAAGCAAGGGGTCAAGGCTCTGTGATATGACCCAATTCTGGCACCAAGGAACTGTTGAGAAGGAACTACCTAAACATAAACAACATTCCTTTTGTTTGCTGAGGGTCTCACTCACTGAAAACACTCTGCAAGTGTCGCTCCTCGATGAACCATCTTAACCATCAAGGGACGGCAAGGTGGCTCAGTGGTTAGCACTGCTGCCTCACAGCATCAGGGTCCCAAGTTTGATTCCAGCCTTGGGTGACTGTCTGTGTGGAGTTTGCACATCCTCCCAGTGTCTGCATGGGTTTCCTACGGGTGCTCCGGTTTCCTCCCACACTCCAAAGATGTGCAGGTTAGGCAAATTGGCCATGGTAAATTGCCCGTAGTGTTAGATGCATTAGTCAGGGGTAAATGTAGGGGAACGGGTCTGGGTGAGTTGCTCTTTGGAGGGTCGGTGTGGACTTGTTGGGCCGAACAGCCTGTTTCCACACTGTAGGGAATCTAATCTAAAACCTTGACATTTTTGCATGCAATTCTGACAGTATGAGTATTAGTGTTGACCTTGAATTTGCTCATCACTAATACTTGGCATCTTTCACTTTGCATTTCATCAATACAACAATATACTTTTTAAGGATGTACACACGTAAAATATTCCTCATATACACATTGTGGGTATGAATTGTTCAGAGGAACGGAAAATGATTCTGTAATGTTTCACAATATTTTATGATCTAAAGATTATTGCTCATTCTTTTTTAAATCATAGAGTGTGAACATTGCTGACTATGCCAGCATTTATTGCCTATTCCGAATTGCCCTTGAGTTGGTATTGAGCTGCCTTCTTGACATGCTGCAGTCCATTTGGTGTAGGTAAACTAACAATGCTGCTCGGGAGGGAGTCTCTAGATTTTGGCCACCAACAATGGAGGAATGACGATATTGTTCCAAGTCAAGATTGTGAGTGGTTTGGATGGAAATTTGCAAGTGATTGTGTTCCTATGTAACTGCTGTCTTTGGACTTTTGGTAGTAAAGATCATGAATTTGATGAATGGTGTTAATGGAACCTTTGTGAGTTTATTGCAATGCATCTTGAAAATGGTACACACTGCTGCCTCGATGTTTCAGTGGGGGAGGGGCTGATATCTTTTTTAAGATGATAAACAGATTGCCCTCAAATGGCCTGCTTTGTCCTGGATGGTATCAAGTAGGTAGAGATTTACATCACATTCCTGACTTGTATCTTGTAGATAGTGAATCGGCTTTTGGTCTGTCAAGAGCTGAGTTACTTTCCTCAGAATTTCCATCATCTGACCTACTCTTAGGGCCACGGTATGGATAGTCCCATTGCATTTCTAGTCAACCCCAACCTTGGATTGCCAGCAGTGGAGAATTTCAATGATGGTAATGCCACAGAATTTCAAGGAGAGATGGTTATATTCTTGCAAGTTGGAGATTGCCATTGCCTGGCACTTGAGCAGCACAAATGTTACTTGGCACTTAACAGCCAAACCTGAATGTTGTCCAGACCTTACTGAAGATTGATACAGGCTGCTTCAGTATTTGAAAAGTCACCAGTAGTGTTGAACACTGACGATTGCACAATGAACATTCCCACTTCTGACCTTTTGTTGGAGGGAACGTCATTATCAAGCAACTGAAGATGATTGGATCTACAACTGAGGAACTCCTGCAGCCATGTCCTGGCACTGTGACTGACCTCCAACAACCACAGCTGTCGTTCTTTGTGCTTGGTATGACTTCAACCAATGATGAACAATTCAATTCACATTCAGCCAAAATGTAGTTCTGTGGAACAATACTTCAAGGCCGCCTATCAGAAAGGTTAGAATTGGTGCTTTGTGTGTACCACTATGTTGTTGAAAGCAAATCTGAATGGGCACATACTGGGCTGAAATTCAGGTTTATCCAAACAAATGTGAAACTACTGATTCAGAGTATGGATAGGGACTCCCATTAGAAACATGACAGTTCTGATATACACGAGGGGTTACGGTTAATTTGGAAGGGATCTAGATTGAGATTTTGAAGAATGAAAGTGTCCTTTTTTAAGGTGTTCTTCTTGGTTGGTAAACAGTTCCCATCCCTGCTCACTGGCCAAAGGATGGTCAGATTAGATCCTCTCAAACCTCTGCCATCAATCCACCATTGGTTGCTATGAACGATTTTCATCACCATCCAATTTTTCCCCTTCATGGCTTACTTTCAGAATCTTCTGCAATAGTATAGCTGAGATCACAACCTTGCAACATTGGAATTTGGCCATTGCTTATCACATTCAAGTCCTCTGTGGGTTCAATTACCTGAACTGCAAAAAACATTGTACCTCCAACCATCAAAGACAGAAATTGCCTTGGGTATGTTATAATACCCTTCCTCTATTCCACTAGTGACCATAAATCCCACTAGCAAACCACTTACGGGTAAATTATCGCCATCACGTGAGACATAAAATAACTTGTGTTAGATAGGTGAACAAAGACTAATTAAGGTTGAAAGTGAATATTATTTATTGCAATTCATGGACCCATTTATCTCTAAACAATAATTTAATTTTGATGATTGTTGGTTTCTGCAGGGGTAGGGAAAAAAGTACTAGAAGATGTAATCATGACTATGCCACTGGTAGAGTGAATAATTCAACTGTAAATTATGCTAGGTCCTGTGTGATGCAAACTGATTAACCAGAGATTTTATTTTATTAATTTATGGAATGTGGGCATTGTTGCAAAGCTCAGCGTTTTTGCCCATCATTTTTTCTTGGGTAAGTGGTGGTGAGCTGCCATCTTGAAATCCATGTGATGTAGTTACATCTGTTAAGGGAGGCAGTTCCAATATTTTGAACCAGCGACAGTGAAGGAAGTGTGATATAGTTCCAAGTCAGGTTGGCATGTAGCTTGCAGAGGATCTTGCAGGTTTTGGTGTATTCATGTATCTAATGCTCTTGCCCTTCTAGATAGAAAAGGTCAAGGATCTGGAAGTTGCTATCTAAGGAGTTATTGTGTATCTTATAGATGTTACGCATTGTTACCATTGTGCACCAGTAATGGAGACAGTAAATGTTGAAGGTGGTTAAAAGCACTATTTTTGCATTCAGTGGGTACACTCCAAACCTTACAAAGAACTGGACTTCCTGAAAAACCAAACAAACCAGAACCCCAAACATAAATCATTCTGAAATTCTCACTCAAATCCCAGTGCTTACGGCCATTCAAACACGACTGCCTAAGAATAACTGTTGGATCACAAAGCAACTGACTGGATTGGACAATGAATTTCCTTAAAATAATGTGAAATGCACAGAATCAGGATAAAGCAGGTTAATACAACAACACACAAATGGTGGTTAATTCTCATAAAACTATTTTTCATGCAAATTATAAAAGATTCAATGACTCCCTACCAGTGGCGCATCCACTGGAGCTGAAGGCTGGACTTGCAGGTTAACAGCAATGGTCTGGGGTGGAGGAAGAGCCTGGAAGGGCATTTGAATCAGAGCCTGGGCAGCAGGGAGTTGTTCTCTTGAATGTAGAACAGTCTGTGGTAGTACTTGAGTAGAGGAAACAATGTCTGATGGTACCGTTAGGTTCTGCACTGATTGCAAGGGCAGTCGCTGGAGGTGGCCTGGGGTTGTTGATGGGACCTCTTGCGAAGGTGATACCAGTGTTGAATGTTGCTGCTGGGATGGTGCAGGTAAGTGCATAGTCACTGGACTTGATTGTCTCAATGGCCCAATCTGAGCCACCGGTGAGCGATGGGCAGGCAGTAAGTGTGTTGGCTGTGGCTGTTGGCTTGGCTGCACATGAGTTGAGGTTTGCTGCTGGCTGGAGCCCAATGGTTGATGCGTGTGAACCAGGCTGTGAGACTGTGTCTGTATTAGTGCCTGTGGCTGGATGATGATCGTTGATGCTGATGGGCTAGGCGGCGACTGAGAAGGTACTGGAGAGACCACAACTGTCTGCTGCTGGCTTTGAGGATGAGAGTGAGCTGAAGGTTGGCTCAGTGGTTGGCTATGGGCCTGGGTTGATATACAGTGCGGCGATTGAGAAGAGGCCTGGATTAGCGATTGACTGTGGGGTTGCACTGGCAGGCAATGCTGAGACTGCGGAGGGTCAGAACCCTGGGCCTGAAGAGCTAGAGGCTGCAGTTGCTGTCTGTGTTGGATCTGCTGCTGGATAATAAGTTGATGGTGTGCTTTCGGCGTTCCTTGGTGAAGTGGAATCTGCTGTTGTTTAATCAGCTGGTGTGCTTGAATTGGTGTGTAGGGTGCTAGACAGGACAAACAACAGAGATAACAGACAAAAGTGAGCTATCTTGGTTTTTACTCTGAAGGAAGCATCAAGAAAAAAAACACATCAATTGTTAAACATCAATATTATAATGCATTATAATTAACTTTCCTATTTCAATGGACTTTTAAAAAAATTATATAATGAAGGAAACATCTTGAAGAATTCACCAACTCTTCCAGTAAAAGAAAGACAAATTGCGTTGTTTCAATCACTATTAAGTCAAGGGACTGAATGCCAATACCTGTTTCTAAATCATTATTTGATCTATTTTTCTCAATTCATCTTCTGTTATCATTTGATGAAGTTGCCATTTTGTACAACAAGAAGCTATGTCTGATCAACTTTTCTTATGGCTTCACAAGATATCTCTGCAACAGGTAAAACTGCCTTACATCC